>NC_041393.1:406676943-406715420 GCF_002162155.2 Triticum dicoccoides
GTCCGTGACAAGGAGTTCGGTTCTTTGAGGGGAGCGCGCAGGACTTGGGTTCTTCAAAACATTGAGCGCGAGCGAAACACCCACTGGGCCGGCTTGCGGCAACCCAGCGGGGCCGGTTGGCGAGCAGCCGGTCGTGCGGCTGTTTATTTTTATTTTCTGAGCGGCGGGCCGGGTTGGTCGACCCGGCAGCCCTTGACTCGGTGTTTGAAGCATGAAGGAGCACTGGCCCGTTGTGCTTGCCAGCCGACAGTCGAAGCCGGGTCTGAGGCTTAGGGCGAAGTGGGGGACAGCGACATCCTTAGTGCATCAGGAATCACCAAGTAAGGCGGCGGGGTGGCGATCAAGCCGGCCAGCCCCCGAGCCCCCGGGTCAAGTGGGTCGGACCGGCGGCCGGGTTCAGGAGCATAGTGATGCAATAAAGTAGGGACACAATAAGTTGGTCAACAAAAGGCAGCCCCCGACTCTCGTCGGGGACCCCATAGTTTCATGTGTTTACAAAAGACGACGATACATACACTCATGCGGCTAACTGTAAAATGGGCCGAGGAGTTCCGCATTCCACGACCGAGTCGTTTCTTCACCGGCGGTGTCTCTCTTGCGCTTGTTTGTCTTGCGTGCATCGATGAGGTAGCAGGCGTTGCAATTGCGCAAGGCCCTGCTCACGATGAATGGGCCCTCCCATGGAGGGGACAGCTTGTGCTGGTCGGCTTGCTCTTGGACGAGTAGGAGGACGAGGTCGCCCTCGCGGAACGCAAGGGGCTTGATCTTCTTGCTCTGGTAGTGCCTCAGGCCTTGCTGGTAGATGGCCAAACGGCTGAGCGACAGGAGGTGGGCTTCTTCGAGTAGGTCGATGCCGTCTTCGCGGGCTTCCCTGGCTTCGGCCTCGGTGTACATCGTGACACGCGGCAAGTTGAACTCGATGTCGGTCGGGATGATGGCTTTGGCACCATAGACGAGGAAGAACAGGGTGAACCCGGTCGACCGATTCAGTGTGGTTCATAGACTCTAGAGAACCGCCGGCAACTCGTCGAGCCAGCTACCGGGTGAGCGGATGAGTGGCTCAACGAGTCGCGGCTTGATGTCGGACAGGATGAGTCTATTGGCCTACTCCACCTGCCCGTTGGACTGCGGGTGTGCAATGGAGGCCAGGTCGAGGTGGATGCCGGAGACGGAGCAGTATTGCTCGAGCGCGCCCTTGGCGAAGTTGGTGCCGTTGTCCGTGATAATGTTGTGCGGCATGCCGTAGCGACCCTCTTTGTCCTTGATGAACCGGACAGCTCTTGGCCCGTCCAGTTTCTTGATTGGTCGTGCTTCGATCCACTTGGTGAACTTGTCCACCGCCACCAGCAGGTGCATCATGCCGCCTCGAGCGGTTTTGAAGGGTCCCACCATGTTGAGTGCCCAGACCGCGAAAGGCCAGGCAATCGGAATAGTGCGGAGTGCTGACGCCGGCTGGTGGCTGCGCTTGCTGAAGCGCTGGCATCCCTTGCACTTGAGAATGAGCGACTCGGCATCTTGGAGGGCTGTGGGCCAGTAGAAACCATGGCGGAACGCCTTGGCCACCAGGGATCGCGATGCGGCGTGGTGCCCGCATTCGCCCTGGTGTATGTGGAGGAGGATGTCGACGCCCTTTTCCTACTCGATGCAGCGCTGGAACACGCCGGTGGAGCTGCGCTTGACGATCTCGTTGTTGATGATACTGTAGGCGGACGCCCGGCGCTGCACTTGCCGGGCTTTGGTTTCATCCATGGGGAGGACCTTGTTCTCCAGGGATTCTGATACTGGGAGGGCCCAAGACGGAGCCGTCACCATGGCGAAGACGGCCACCAGGGCGGGTTCCGAGTCGGCAGCCCCTGAGCCGGGTTGAGCAGCCCCCGGGTTGGGGATGGCAACGGCCGGCTCTGGGGCGATGGAAGCCGGGTCGAGCTGAGCAGCCCCCGGGCCGGGTTGAGATGCGGCCGGGTCGACTGGAACGTGGATGGACTCGGGGTCCGGCGACGACTTGATGGACGGCTTGTGCAGGTGCTGGAGGGAGACGCCAGACGGTATGGACTGCCGGGACGAGGCAATTGTGGCAAGTGTGTCAGCCGCTTCGTTCTCCGCACGCGGGACGTGGAGGAACTCGCAGCCCTCGAAGGACCCAGACAACTTCTCGATGAGGAAGCAGTAGCTTGCCATGTTGGAGTCACGGGCGTCCCACTCGCCGGAGCACTGCTGCACCACCAGGTCCAAGTCGCCGTAGCACAGGATGCGTCGGATGCCAAGTTCCTTGGCAAGCCGGAAGCCGTGCACAAGGGCTTCGTACTCGGCGACGTTTTTGGAGGTGGCGAAGTGGATCTGGAGTGCGTAGCGGAGTCGGTTGCCCTTTGGGGACGACAGCACGATGTCAGCCCCTAGACCGAGTCGCATCTTGGACCCGTCGAAATGCATGAGCCAATGCGTCCAGTCGGGGGGCGGCGGTAGGTACTGGGTCTCGGTCTAGTCGATGAGGAAGTCGGCTAGGGCCTGAGACTTGATCGTGGTGCGGGGCTCGTAGAGGATGGTGTGGCCGGCCAGAGGCATCCCGGCACCCGATGATTTCTACAATAGGAGCCATGCTGACCATGGTGATGACGTGCTCTTGGAAGTACTACTTCAGCTTCTTGGCCATAAAGTACACCCCGTAACATATCTTCTGGTAGTGCGGGTAGTTCTGCTTGGAGATGGAGAGCACTTCGCTCAGGTAGTAGACCGGGCGCTGGACGGCTTGGATCTTGCCCTTTTCCAGTCGCTCGACCACAAGCACCGTGCTGACCGCCCGTGAGGTCACAGCTATGTAGAGCAACAACGGCTCCTTGTTGGTCCGCGCAGCCAGGACTTGTGCGGTGGAGAGCATACGCTTGAGGTCTTGGAAGGCCTCGTCTGCCTGGTCGTTCCACTCGAACGACTTCGTCTTCTTCATCAGCTGGTACAGGGGTAGCGCCCTCTCGCCCAGCCGGCTTAGAAACCGGCTGACCAAGGACAAGCATCCGGTGAACTTCTAGACATCGCACAGTCGAGGCGGCTTGCACATGCGCTTGATGGCCTTGATCTTCTCCGGGTTTGCCTCAATGCCGCATTCTGAGATGAGGAAGCCGAGTGGCTTTCCGGCCGGGACGCCGAAAACACATTTTCCGGGTTAAGCTTGACCTTGTATTCGTGGAGGTTGGCGAATGTTTCCTTCAAGTCATCGAGGAGCGTGAGGTGCTGCTTGGTCTTCACCACAATGTCGTCCACGTAAACGTGGATATTGCAGCCGAGTTGCTGCAGCAGGCATTTCTGCATGAAGCGTTGGAAGGTGGCGCCGACGTTCTTCAAGCCGAACAACATGGTGATGTAGCAATATGCCCCAAAGGGCGTGACGAAGGATGTCTTCAGGGCGTCGGCCGGGTCCAGCTTGATCTGGTGGTAGCCGGAGTAAGCGTCCAGGAAGGATAGGTGCTCGCACCCGGCAGTCGAGTGGATGAATTAGTCGATCCGCGGGAGGTTGAACGGATCCTTGGGACAAGCCTTGTTGAGGCTAGTGTAGTCGATACACATACGTAGGTCTTGTTCTTCTTCAGGACAAGGACAGGATTGGCCAGCCACTCGGGGTGAAACACTTCCATGATGAAGCCGGCCGCCAAAAGCTTGGTGACCTCTTCGTCGATGGTTCTTCTCTTTTCTTCGAAAAAATGTCGCAGGGGTTGATGGACAGGCTTGGCGTCCTTGCGGACATGAAGTTTGTGCTCGGCGCACTTCCTCGGTATACCCGGCATGTCCTTGAGGGTCCATGCGAAGATATCCCGATTCTCATGGAGGAACTCGACAAGCTCGCCTTCCTATTTGCTATCGAGGCGGGCGTTTATGACAACGTACTTGCTGCAGCTGGGATCCTCTGGGTTCAGTTTCACTTTCTTGGTCTCCTTGGAGGGCTTGAAGGCGGCCTCGTCGGCCGGGTCCTTGGTTGGGTCGACGCGGCCGAGGCCTCGCCTGCCATGGAGATGATCCGGTCGAGCTGGCGCCACTCCTCGGCAATGACCAGTTACTCAGCCAGCTTGGCACCGTCTCGGGCGCACTCCAGGGACTTGCGGTAGTCGCCGGTAATGGTGATGAGGCCCTTGGGACCCGACATCTTCATCTTCAGATACCCATAATGGGGGACCGCCATGAACTTGGCGAGCGCGGGTCGGCCCAGCAGTGCGTGGTACGCACTGGACAGGTCCACCATCTCGAACCAGATTGGTTCGCGCCGGAAGTGGTTGCTGTCACTGAACAGGACGTCGAGACGGACCCGGACAATGGGAGATCAGGAGAGGCCGGGTACGATGCCATGGAAGATCGTCTGGGTCGGTTCTAGGTCCTCGGCCTTGAGGCTGAGTTTGGTCATTGTGTTGCGATAGAGGATGTTGATGTTGCTGCCGCCGTCGATGAGGACCCGGGAGAACTTGCACGTGCGCCGCGTGATGATGGTGGGGTTGAGGACGAGGGCGTAACCACCCGGATTCGGCATGACTACCGGGTGATCCTCCCGGGTCCAGGTGACCGGGCGGTCCGACCAGTGCATGAACTCTGGTTTGGCCGGTGTCGGTGTCAAAACCGACGGATCTCGGGTAGGGGGTCCCGAACTGTGCGTCTAGGCGGATGGTAACAGGAGACAAGGGACACGATGTTTTACCTAGGTTCGGGCCCTCTTGATGGAGGTAAAACCCTACGTCCTGCTTGATTAATATTGATGATGTGTGTTACAAGAGCGAGATCAAGGAGGCTAAACCCTAGAAGCTAGCCTATGGTATGATTGTTGTTCGTCCTACGGACTAAAGCCATCCGGTTTATATAGACACCGGAGAGGGCTAGGGTTACATAGAGTCAGTTACAATGGTAGGAGATCTACATATCCGTATCGCCAAGCTTGCCTTCCACGCCAAGGAAAGTCCCATACGGACACGGGACGAAGTCTTCAATCTTGTATCTTCATAGTCTTGGAGTCCGGCCAATCATGATAGTTCGGCTATCCAGACACCCCCTAGTCTAGGACTCCCTCAGTAGCCCCTGAACCAGGCTTCAATGACGATGAGTCCGGCGCGCATATTGTCTTCGGCATTGCCATTCGGGTTCCTCCTCCGAATAATTTATAGAAGATCTTGAACACCAGGATAGTGTCCGGCTCTGCAAAATAAATTCCACATACCACCGTAGAGAGAATAACATTTACACAAGTTCAATCTGCTGACGTATTTCGTGGCGTGACGTCACACCACTACCAAGCCTTTACTCGAATTGTTTTTATTGTACCACCTCAGCGCATTTAGCGAAGCGGCTTCCTTGGCACGTCTTGTCGAAGCAGAGATCGTGTTCCTTTTATTCCGGGATTCCCATAAATACGGACGTGGGTAACCCAACCGCGCCCGTTGCCACGCCCCCTCCATCGAAGGCGGGTTCCAAACGGTCACAGGGACGGCTCTTGGTATTCTTCCTCTTTATAATGAGACCAAGGCTCGTTCTTTTTCTTCAATCCTCAATCGAATCCGCCCCTCGCCCCGAGTTCCAACACCCAGGGCTCCAGATTCGGGTACCTTCGACCTTCGACAATGTTCGGCTCCGACCTACGAGGCCGGTGGACGCCCTCCTCCGTCACGGAAGAGGACGTGCTAAAGCTGAGAGACGCCAGGTACTTAACCTATGAGATTTCGCATAGGTTGCCTGCCCGAGGGCAAGTTATTCCACCTCCCGAGCCCGGCGAGAGTGTTGTGTTCATGTCTCACCTCCGTCGGGGTTTAGGCTTCCCGATGGATCCCTTCGTGAGGGGGCTCATGTTTTATTATGGGCTGGAATTCCACGACTTGGCTCCGGAGTCCATCCTCCACATCTCATCATTCATTGTTGTCTGCGAAGCCTTCCTCCGCACTACCCCTAACTTCGGCTTGTGGCTCAAAACCTTCAACATGGAGCCGAAGATGATTGAGGGGCGTCAGGCAGAGTGCGGCGGGGCGGTTATAAGCAAGAGGGCCGATGCTCCATGGCCCGAGGGCTCTTTTCAGGAGGAGCTCGGCTTGTGGCAACAGGAGTGGTTCTATATCACCGCTCCCAGGGGCAGCAGGCAGAGGCCGCCGCCCGTTTTTCGCCCGGGCCCCCCACAACGGCTGACGTCATGGATCAACAAGGGGCTCGACTGGGGGCCGTCCAAAGACGTACCCCTATTGCAGGACCGGATTCGAGGCCTCCAGGAAAGGGAGATCAATCTGGTTGTAGTGGCACAGGTTATGCTGATTCGGCGCCTTCTGCCATGCAAACGTCGCCCCCTCCGCCTATGGGAATTTAATCCAGAGGGACCACGGGCTCTCCAACACTTCATGGGTTTGACGCCCGCGGAGATGTATAAACTGTTCTTCGGATCGCAAGAGATGCGTCCGGACTTGATCGAGGATGCTGGCCTAAGCTGCAATCGCCCAGATACTCAAGTAAGTAGCCCTGTGTCCGGACACATTGTCCATTTATTTATCATGGGTTTGCCTTTTAACCAGCTATCCCTTGCACAGGAGTGGATAGCGCAAGTAAAACTTATACGGTGACCGGCCCCCTCCCTGAGATCACGCCAGATCCCGTGTTAATCAAAATGTTGGAGGTTGCACCTTCAAAGGAGGGCGAAGGGGGGCACAAGAAAACTACCACCTCTGCCAAGGAGGATTCCAGTAAGGGGGGAATCGAGAGTCCCTCCTTCTAGGGGGAGAAGAGGACCGCTTCCGAAGACCCGGAGACCAAGGCCTCAAAACGGGGAAGGAAATCTGCACCGGAAGGTCCCGTGCCGGGAAGAGCCCCGGCCGCACTGTCTCCTCAGAGGAATCAGCCCTCCAGTGAGCCGTAAGTAAAAAGAGGGAATTTTGTAATAGGGGACACCCCTGCTTTATCTCTAAGGATAACCGAAGTTTTCGCCTTGTAGTTCGGATCTCAGCCCATCTCAGCAGAGCTCATCTTCGGGGGACCTCTGTCCGGAGATGATGGAGAGCGAAACGCCTCCATCTGCCGCCCCATCGGGCGGGGCGGACGACCCTGAGGTGTCGTCACGGAGGGTCTCCCCGAGTCCGGCGGGGCCGGGGAGTTCGGCACCCACTGGAGTACGGCCGGTGGAGCTGCAGGATTTGCTCAAGAGGGCGTTTATCTCAGAAGATCACCGCACATTAATGAGTACGGTGATTGAAAGGATCTCATCCGCCAAGAGCGGGTTGTATGAGGCTGTCAGAAGTTTGTTGATGGGGTTTGAGGTATGCAAAAAATGACATGCCTTTTGACAATTTTGCACATAGAGTGTGCCCTGTAGAGATAGTAGCCCCTGAGACTTGGTATGTTGTCGAAAGCGACAACGTGCCAAGGATCATAATCTCAGTTATAGAATGTCGCCTTTCCTATGCAGGTGGCAGAACGTTCGGTGGCCAGCCGGACTGATGGAGTTATCGAGCTGAAGAGGCAACTCGATGCTGCGGATGCGGACATCGCACTTGTTAATAAACGACTTAATGAGTCAGAGGGTAGGTGGTTGCTCCGCGGTTTCCTGGTAAGGGAGCTGATGCCCGTTCCTTACAACTTGTATGCTTTATGCAGATGGTGCCGCTGCTGTAGAATACCTTCGAGCAGAGCTTGCTCGAGCCAAGGAGCAAGCCAGGAAAAGTGATGCGGCTGCCTCGAAGGCAATGGAAGAGCTAAAAGCCGAAAAGGTTGTTCACTGCCGAAGCAGGGAGGAGATGGCCGGAATGGCTGTGAAATTAAAAGATGTTGCCGACCGCTATGAGGTTCTTTAAAGAGAACGCCGAGCGGAGCAAGAGGACCTGAAGAAGGACACTGCCGAAGCCAAGGATGCCCGTTCTGCAATGAGGGCTATAAAGGAGGAGCTGCGTCAGGCCAGAGACATTGCGGCTAGAAAGCCCTTTCTGCTGCGCAGGAAGTTCACGGATCCGAAGTATGCTCAGTTGGGCCAATTGTGTGGTGCGGAGGATCCTTATCTGGATTTGGTGGCGAGTGCGGCGGACGCAGTCGTGCATTTCCGAATCCAGAAGGATCACGAAATGGAAGAGCTTTTCTGGTCTCAATTCCATAGTCCGGAGCGTCCACTCCCGTTGGCTGATCGGCTGGCTGAGTGGGCTGAGCTGAATAGATTGTCCGGACTTGCCATGACGGATGTGGTCGCTCATCTGTGGCGGGAAAGGCCCAAGCCGAAGAGTTATTTTGGCTTGTTGCAGCAATTCCTTGGGGCGGTGCCGCATATCAAGGCGGTGAAGCGCTCGGCATGCATAGAAGGTGCACAGATGGCTCTCGCCCGTGTGAAGACATACTGGGCGGAGATGGATGCCACCGCTGTTGCATCCCGGGGTTCGGACAAAAGCCGATTACCCGCCGAGCACTATTTTGAGGAAGTCCTGCAGGGCACTCGTTTAGTATAGTCGCAGTGCTCGAAAGATGTTATGTTTAAATGACATGTATGATTTCTGAGATCATGTTTATAATGGAATGGCTTTTTATACTTGTGCGTTCAAGTATTGAACTATCTCCTGTGCGGCCGTATATGTATGAATAACCTGAAAGATGGCAGTCTTTGGCTTCAGCCCCCACACACATGGTGCGGGGGTGTTTGCAAAAAGAAAAGTGCTTTTTCACACTTAATCCAATGTCTTGGTCCTTTGAAGGAGGTGATAGCGTAGCAAACTAGGCAACCGGACTATAATGCTTTATCACTTTCACTTAGCCATAGGAGCTCAAAGGTGGGGCTACTATATGGCCCCTAGAGGCACCGTGTTCTCCGAACTCAGGGCGCGTATGTGCCTGACCGGGAAGCGGTCCTTCGTCAAAGCAAAGGAATTCTAAACATTCCAATAGTCGATCGAGTGGTTGACCAGTCTCTTGCTATATCATGACAGTCAGTTTTCGGCTTTCTCTACTGAGGTGCTCGCCCGGCTAAATGGGGGCACAATTGCAGTAGTTCTCCTGGTGCCGTGTTAGCCGATGGAGCGGAACGTAAGGCAGCAAAACACAGGAGCCGGGCAAACCCAACATTTGACCAAAGACATGATTCAGAGCTGATGCATATAAGGCCTAACTCGAGACGCCGAACACTCCCTGAGGTGTTCGGTCTTTATGATACCGGGCAGAACAATGCCCTAAGCCCCTAGTGTCCAGGTACAGGCGGGAACTTCTGACGCGGCCGATGCCAAAACGCCAGCCTCCTCCTCGGTTATGGTAGAAAACCGGGGGATGTGTATCAACAAGAGACAGTAAGAAAGGTTTACGCAGGGTCTTAATCTGAAAAGAATCCTTGCAATGGGTCCCTGCTGCACGTCTGCGCCTGTGTCTCCGTTGTGCTGTATCCTGGACGGGTGTAGCACGTGCTTCATCTGTAAAAGAGAAGGACTTAGTTTGGAAGAAATATCGTGCAAAAGTTGTATTGAAAATAAAGTATAATTTGGAAGATGAATAAAGTTGAGCTTTATTGGCTCTCATCGTCTATACGCGTGGCCCCTTGTAAAGGGGTATGCGGCTGGGAAGCCCCTTGTTTATTTACGCCGGACTCGCCTAACCGTGTCCGAGGTCTAAATGACCTGTTTTTAGGGGCTTTAACCTGCAAGGTCGGATTAGAGTGTGGCTGTCAAGGCAGTCTCACGTTCTCCGTGGTCGAGGAACACTCGGAGTTACTCTTTAATGAGATTATGCCACGTGGACCGGGAATTTTAAGCGTAAGGGACACGTAATGTGGTATTGTGTTAAAGCGGGCGAAAGCTTCGCGTCCTAGTAGTGCTCGAGGGCCACTGTGAAAAGGGGCGATATGGAGAGTGAGCTTTTCGCGACGGAGGTCGTCGGATGAACCGAACGCAACCTCTAGTGGTACAGAGCATGTACAATTGGCTTAAAGGCCTAGCATCACTCCTTTGAAGGAAGTGCTGCTATGGCGAATTTTGGTAGGGTCTATCCCCATTCTGCGGACGGTGTCCTGGTATGGCAGGTGCCGCACTGTGTGTTATCACATGAAGTGAGTTCACTGTTTTGACTTCTAGTGGGAAAGTTTTCTGTTTTCCAGCGTGCTGCTTGTGGGGTTCATCGTCATCTTCGCTTGGTGTGTCGAGCCCCTTGCGTTCGGTGTTAAGTCGGCCAGACTGCTTGAAGACCCAACAATCTCTGTGGGTATGGTTTGCAGGCTTCTCGGAGGTACTATGTATTTGACAAGCCTATCCAAGATTTTGTTTAGGTTGGATAGCTCGTCACTGTTGTCCTTGAGGGGCAGTGTTTTCTTATTCGGCCGAGACTTTTGAATCCGGCATTGACCGCCGTGCTATTTGGGCCATTTTCCTTATTCCGGCACTGATCTTTTCTGCGTCCTGATTTCCCATTTCCATCCCTGACTTCGGTTGTACTCGGGTCGCTGGTACTGCATCTAGCCAGCCAGCTATCTTCCCCCGCGCAAAAGCGGGTCATGAGGCTTGTTAGTGCGGCCATTGTTGTTGGTTTTTCCTGGCCGAGGTGTCTGGCGAGCCGTTCGTCTCGGACGTTGTGCTTAAAGGCTGCTAAGGCTTCGGCGTCCGGACAGTCGACTATTTGGTTCTTTTTGGTGAGGAACCTGTTCCAGAATTTGCGTGCTGACTCTCCGGGCTGTTGATTTATGTGACTTTTATCGTCTGCATCTGGAGGGCGGACATAAGTCCCCTGAAAATTTGCTCGAAACGCATCCTCGAGCTCTTCCCAACTTCCAATGGTATTTTCTGGGAGGCTTTTGAGCCAATGCCGAGCTGGCCATTTGATCTTGAGGGGTAGGTATTTTATGGCGTGGAGATCGTCTCCTCTGGCCATATGTATGTGTAGGATATAATCCTCAATCCAGACTCCGGGGTCTGTTGTTTCGTCATATGCCTCTATGTTTACGGGTTTGAATCCGCTGGAAATTCATGATCCAGTACCTCGTCGGTGAAACATAGTGGGTGTGCGGCGCCCCTGTATTTGGGTGTACCGTTGTCTCCAAACGCTCGGCGGGTTGTGTTCCTTCCTGGAGTCTTCTTTTTTGGCCCATAGATAGACCTCACCGGGTCATCCTTTTTCCGAGGATCTTTATGCTGATCGTGTGCCGGCTTGTGTGCGGTGCCCCTTGCTGCTCTTAGCCTGTCATCTGGTCGTCTATCCGGCCAGGTGGCCTCTTTCTTTTTTGACTGCGGGGGCTCTAAGGCCTCCTCGTCAAATTCGGGCAACAGCTTGCGCTTCGGATAGCTCTTTTCCTGGTGACTAGCGCCATATTTATCTACGGTATTGAGTACTTTGCTCCATCTCATTCTGAGTGCGTCCTCCGCTGTTTTGAGCTATCGCTTTTGCTTCTTCAAACTTCTTGCAGTGGCGACGAGCCTTTTATGAAGGTTCTTATGCTCTGGTGATGTGTTCGGCGTGAGATCGTCTAGGCTCTTGTTTTCGTCAGGGATGGGTTGCTTGTCCAGTTCATCATATTCGGATGGTTGCTTGGTGGCATGTTCGCCGTCCACTGCTTCGCCCTGCTCTAGGGCCGGGTCCATATGGGTGCCGTTTTTATCGAGGCGGGACTTCGGGCGGCGCTTGCGTCGCCGTTTCGGTTGTTTGTTGGGGGAGTTGTCATTCGCCACGTCCCGTTGTTCCTCATTATCGCTTCCTTTTGGTGTATCCGCCATGTATACGTCGTGAGTTGGGGTGGCTTTCCAGTGCCCGATAGGCGCTGGTTCTTGGTCGTCTCCGGCATCGTCGTCCATACCGTCGATGTCTTCGGAGTCGAAGTCTAGCATGTCGGTTAGTTCATCGACAGTGGCTACTAAGTGGGTGGTGGGTGGGCATTGAATTTCTTTGTCGTCCGCATCCCAACCGTCCTGACCGCAGTCCGGCCAGGGCTCTCCTGATAACGAGAGATACTTTAGTGAACTCAAGATGTTGCCAAAAGGTGAGTGTTGAAAGATGTCCGCCGCGGTGAACTCCATGATCGGCGCCCAATCGGATTCGATCGGAGGGGGCGCGGGAGGTTTGGAGTCCGGCAAGGAGTCCGGCACCTCGGAGTCATGAGCTTCATGAGGGACAAGGTCAGTGTTCGGCTCTATCGCCGTAGAGGTTGCAGCCCCCGAGGCAGTGTCTAGCCACCCGTCCTCGATCTGCGCAGCCGGCTCCGAATTAAAGATTGGAGCGGACTCGAGTGTGGCCTCCAGGGTACTATCCGGCTGCAGAGCTAAATCATGCCCATCATGACAGTGCGGCGCACTTGGCTGTGGCTCGAATCCATCGAAGACCAAGTCCCCGCGGATGTCAGCCGTGAAGTTCAAACTTCCAAATCTGACTTAACGTCCAGGGGCGTAGCTTTCGATCTGCTCCAAATGGCCAAGTGAATTGGCCCGCAGTGCAAAGCCGCCGAATACGAAGATCTGTCCGGGGAGGAAGGTCTCACCCTGGACTGCGTCGTTGTTGATGATCGAAGAAGCCATCGAGCCTATCGGTGACGACACAGAGGAACTCTCAATGAAAGCACCAATGTCGGTGTCAAAACCGGCGGATCTCGGATAGGGGGTCCCGAACTGTGCGTCTAGGCGGATGGTAACAGGAGACAAGGGACACGATGTTTTATCCAGGTTCGGGCCCTCTTGATGGAGGTAAAACCCTACGTCCTGCTTGATTAATATTGATGATGTGTGTTACAAGAGTAGATCTACCACGAGATCAAGGAGGCTAAACCCTAGAAGCTAGCCTATGGTATGATTGTTGTTCGTCCTACGGACTAAAGCCATCCGGTTTATATAGACACCGGAGAGGGCTAGGGGTACACAAAGTCGGTTACAATGGTAGGAGATCTACATATCCGTATCGCCAAGCTTGCCTTCCACGCCAAGGAAAGTCCCATCCGGACACGGGACGAAGTCTTCAATCTTGTATCTTCATAGTCTTGGAGTCCGGCCAATCATGATAGTTCGGCTATCCGGACACCCCCTAGTCCAGGACTCCCTCAGCCGGGACGATGGTGTTCACCTCCTGCCGAAGGAGGCGCTCGCTATGCTTGTCGTCGCCAAGGCTGGTGAAGACGACGTAGGCCGCATTCTGGTCCGGGTAGGCATCATCGCGCATCGTGCCGCCAGCTGGAGGCGACGGTGGAGGTGGAGGTGGCTGCCCCGTGCCTGGAGCCAAAGCCAGAGGAGGCGGGACGTCGTCCCTCATGATGCGTTTGGTGATGCCGCACTGCCGAAGTGTGTGCGTGGATGGTCTTGCGTCGCTGTGGTGCTTGCGGGGGCGTCGAGCATCTCTTCGAAGCTCATGGCGGGTTGCCACTCCATCTTGCCGGTCTACCGGCGCTTGGCCGCCGGGTCCGCCGCGGGCTCGATGGTTGCGATGAGCCGGTTATCATAGCACTGCGCCGGCTGGTCGGCCTTCCACTTGTTGTTCGGGTGATGCTGCTGCCGGCTGCTTTCGCCGGCTAGTTTTGGAGGGGGAACCGGCTTCGCTTTGCCGGCTTCATCCAGTGCCACCTGGATCTTCATGGCGCAGTCGGCGTTGGCATATTTGTCCACCGTCACCATGAGCGCGGCCATGGTGGCTGGCTCGGAGCGTAAGAGCTTGTGCTTGAGGAGGGTGCCGTCTCAGCACCCATTGATGAAGTACTGGATTGCTTGGACTTCATGGACGCCCTCGCAGCTGTTCCGGAGCTCGGTCCAGCGTGCGAGGTACTCACGACCGGTCTCCGTAGGTCCTTGCACGCACATGGCGAGCTGGCTAGGGCGATCGGGTCGCCTGTAGGTCCCTGTGAAGTTGCAGATGAAGGCTTGCTCGAAATGAACCCACATGTTGACGCTGCCCATCGGCAAACTATTCAACCAGGTGCGGGCCGACCCCTGGAGCATGAGCGGTGCGTAGCACACGGCGAGCCGGCAATTGCCACCAGTGATGCCAATGGCGGTGGTCTAGTCGGTGAGCCAATCTTCTGGCTTCATGGTCCCGTTGTACTTGGGGGTGTCGCGGGGGAGCATGAACCCTTTGGGAAAGGGCTCTTCCCAGATGCGTGGGCCGAAGCACGCTGGCCCAATAGCGCCGCTTTCCTCCACCTCCAGGGAGTGAGCGAGCTGGTCGAGGCGGTGGCGAGCATCGGCGTCATCGATGGCGCGCGGGTCGAGTCGACTGGCGACCAGGCTACGAGGGGCCGGGTCGGTTGGAGCCGGACGCCGACCATGCTGGCCGGGTCCGCGCTGGATCTCTGGGCTGGGCTCGTCGCCCAAACCGCCGGTGGTCGTGGCGGCCAGGTCTCGTTGAGTCCGGGCATGGCCGGAGTGCACCTCACCGGGTGGCGAGGAAGCTGTGTGCTGAAGTTCTCCGGGTCCGCCGATGCGGGCGGAGCCGGATCCTGCCGGCTTGGCGAGCTGATTCAGCCGGTCTTGTTGGGAGTTGGCCGCGTTGAGGAGGTCGCGCATCCGCCCGATGCGCTCCTTCAGTTCCTCGCCCGTGAGCTGATCCAGGTCGACTGCGTCTGCCTGGGAAGCGTGCACGTTCTTTGTTGGGGTCTCGTAGACGGTTGGGACGGCGCCGAGGGCCCGGCCGATTGATATGTCTCCAACGTATCTATAATTTTTGATTGTTCCATGCTATTATATTATTCGTTTTGGATGTTTATGGGCTTTACTTTACACATTTATATCATTTTTGGGACTAAACTACTAACCGGAGGCCCGTCCCGTATTGTTGTTTTTTTGCCCATTTCAGTATTTCAAAGAAAAGGATTATCAAACGGAGTCCAAACTAAATGAAACCTTCGGGAGCGTGATTTTTGGAACGAACGTGATCCAGAGGACTTGGAGTGCAAGTCAAGAAGCAGTCGAGGCGGCCACGAGGGTGGAGGGCGCGCCCCCTATCTCGTGGGCCCCTCGGGCGGCCACCGACCTACTTCTTCCTCCTATATATACCCACGTACCCCGATAACATCCAGGGAGCCAACGAAAAACTATTTCCGCCACCGTAACCTTATGTATCCGCGAGATCCCATCTTGGAGCCTTCGCCAGTGCTCCGTTGGAGGGGGAATCGACCATGGAGGGCTTCTACATCAACACCATAGCCCCTCCGATGAGTTGTTAGTAGTTTACCATAGACCTTCGGGTCCATAGTTATTAGCTAGATGGCTTCTCTCTTTTTGGATCTCAATACCATGTTCTCCTTGATCTTCTTGGAGATCTATTGGATGTAACTATTTTGCAGTGTGTTTGTCGAGATCCAATGAATTATGGGTTTATGATCAAGTTTATCTATGAGAAATATTTGAATCTCCTCTGAATTCTTTTATGTATATTGAGTTATCTTTGCAAGTCTATTTGAATTATCAGTTTGGTTTGGCCTACTAGATTGGTCTTTCCTGCAATGGGAGAAGTGCTTAGCTTTGGTTTCAATCTTGCGGTGTCCTTTCCCAGTGACAGCAGGGGAAGCAAGGCACGTATTGTATTGTTGCCATCGAAGATAAAAAGATGGGGTTTCTATCATATTGCATGAGTTTATCCCTCTACATCATGTCATCTTTCTTAATGCGTTACTTTGTCCTTATGAACTTAATACTCTAGATGCATGCTGGATAGCGGTCGACGTGTGGAGTAATAGTAGTAGATGCAGGCAGGAGTCGGTCTACTTGTCACGGACGTGATGCCTATATACATGATCATGCCTAGATAATCTCATAATTATTCGCTTTTCTATCAATTGCTCGACAGTAATTTGTTCACCCACTGTAATACTTATGCTATCTTGAGAGAAGCCACTAGTGAAACCTATGGCCCCCGGGTCTATATTTTATCATATAAGCTTTCAATCTACTTTTATTTGCATCTTTACTTTTCCAATCTATATTATAAAATACCAAAAATATATTTATCATATCATACTATCTCTATCAGATCTGACTTCCGCAAGTGGCCGTGAAGGGATTGACAACCCCTTTATTGCGTTGGTTGCGAGTTCTTTGTTTGTTTGTGTAGGTGTGTGGGACTTTTGAGGAGCCTCCTACTGGATTGATACCTTGGTTCTCAAAAACTGAGAGAAATACTTACGCTGCTATTGCTGCATCACCCTTCCCTCTTCAAGGAAAACCAACGCAAGCTCAAGACGTAGCACCGATCGCTCCTCTCCGGGCACGCACGTCGGTGACCTAGCTCGGCTCAGCCGCGGCGGGCGTGAATCCTTATGCGGCCTTGCGCTCCAGCTGAGCGGAATCCGGACGACGCTGGGTGGCGGCGAGCGTCTCGGACAGGTCCAACATCTGCTAATGCCTTTCCTCGAGCTGGGCTCGGGCCTCAACAACGTTGGTGGCGTCGATGTCGGTGCTGATGGGGATGCGGAGGCTCTGCATCACGGTGCGCAACGGATCGGACGGCTCGGTCCATTCCGTCGCGGCCTTGGCTTCGGCAGCCTTCCTCGTCTTGCTCGATGAGGAGGAGGCATCGTCGCTGGTGACGAAGACCTCCACGTGGACGTCCATTGCCCCGGCAGAGATGCCACCACCGAGGGAGAGGGGGGAGTCGGAGTAGCTGAGTAACTCGCTTGGGTACTCGTCGCCATGGGCGCATCAGAGATGCGCAGCGTGGCGAAGGAGGCGCTGAGTGCGTCGACAATGTCGTCGGTCAGCATGACGGACTCGTCGGAGTAGGAGAAGGGCCCCGTTTGAAGCATGCTCCCGGCCAGCTCCTCGAGCTGCCCCACGGTGGGTGCCAACTATCGTGGTGGGCGCATGACAGATGCCACGGGATTGCTAAAGAGAGGAGGAGGCTCGAGGGCACTGGTGGGCTTCGGAGGCGGGGTTGGTATGAGTGAGCGCGGGACACAAGACATACCCAGGTTCGGGGCTCTCCGGAGAGATAACACCCCTAGTCCTACTGAGTGTAGTTTGATGTTCGATAGTACAATGTTGCTCCTAGAGCTATATGGAGGAGGAAGGAGGGCTGGCCAAGGCTTAGGCTACTCCTTCTCCCCGAGTGGATGTTACTGTTTGGTGGCTAGTTCCTCTCTACGTTATCTATCTGTCTCGTTCGTTGCTTGCCCGTATGCGTGGGCTCCTGGGGGTTTTATAGGCCAACCCCCCAGGGATACAATGGTAATGTTGCAAGTTGGTGGGTCCGGGTTGTCGGTGTCTGAGGACCCGGGCTGGGACCCACTGGGGGCCTATGGTTCACCGAGTTCCCCGGTGCGGGCCCCGCATGCCTAGGGGGGCTGTGCGCTGTCTTGTCGATCGTCAGGGCGTGGCCGAGTCAAGTAGTGTACAGTGGCGCTCCGGCAGGCCACCGCTTGTTGTCGTCAGCGATGATGGCGGGGGCACTGTAGCCATGCCGGCCCTGGTCAGCAGGTAGGTGAGGGGGCATTGTTGCCACGCTCTGGCTGACCAGAGGCATGGGTGGGGCACTATTGCCTTGGTCATCAGTGGCTGAAGACTCGTCCCATCGCATGGCCTGGATGAGATGGGAGCTGACCCGTGGCTGCATTATGGAGCATGCCATGGGTGGAGCTGGCTTGCTGAGGAAGCCTTGGCTGTGCCGGGTTTGGCTGTCTTGTACTAGTTGTTGAGGCCAAGTCGACATGTCTTGCCGGGCCGGAGAGTTTGGCCGGGTTGCAGGGTTTTGCCGGGTCGAGCGACCCGGCCAAGCGCATTCTGGCTTGAGGGGCAACGTCAGCCCCATTGTTTTGAAAAGGATCCGGGTTCCGTTGCCTGCCCCGGGTTCATCCCCCCGACACGTATGTACGGAGACGCAAGGGAAGCAAGTCATCGTGTGTGTGATAGGGACTTCATGAGAGATCTAGAATAGATGGTGTAGAGAACAATGTGCGAGATCGAGAACGATGAAACATTAGGGAGCTATGGAAAGAGTCACGACATATATGTATACAGGGAAGGAGCTGGGGCGGGTCCGCATGTGGGAGAGATAGAAAGAGGAGGGTGGTGCACAAGGAGACAAAGTGTGCTTGTTTGCAGTGGGGGTGGTGTGTGAGGTGATTGTGCGAGAACCACATAACTAGGGAGATAGACATTTGGGGGCGACGTTTTGTGTGTATGGGAAAGATACACTCTACGTAGTGCGTGTGCTTGGGAAAGAGAGATGCCGGGAGACCTAGAGAGTGGGGGAAGAGATGTGTGCATGCCCGAGAGACAAAGTGATAGAGACCTATATTGGGGTCCGGATTTTAGAAGAGATAGGGGTGTTAATGTGCTCGTGTGTTGGTGTTTGGGGGAGAGAACGACTTCTCTATGTGTGTTGGGGGGTGGGGTGGGGGTGGCTTCAGATAAAGAGTGAGGTGTCTATATTTGAGGGACTTTAGCGTAATTGAGATATACATGGTCAATAGTGTGTGCACTCATGGTTGATCAATTTGTTTCACAGTTTGGACTATGAGATAACGATAATTTTGAACATGCGTGATACACCTTGATGTACCATAATTACAAACCTAAGATTGGAATTTTGGAATTCGACTCCATCATTAGCTTTTGTAATTCATTTAAACAGAGGTACATTTTTTAAGACGGGATTTCGTGATTTCAAATTCATATATCAAACCTAGAGATATACACATACGGGCATGTTCAAACTTTATAATCATCCACCTTATTCATACACATACACATTTTTGCTTTTGTCATCATATTTAGGACAAACACATTTGGAATTTCATTTGAATTGGACCGTATGATGGTATTTTCTTGTAGTCGCTCAATGATAAATATTTGAATTGAATGGACAATCTAAGTTTCGAGTTGGAGACACTGATTTTCAAAACTTGCACTTTTTTGCGTGCAAAACAAACAAATTCTCGGCCATGATATCGTAGTCGGCCGTACAAGAATAGAATATAATTTCAGGCACCAAAAGCTTTCAAACTTCCCGCTCACATCGAAATATCTCGTGCCCAAAAGTTTAGTCCTGCGATATTCCTGTTTTACCCCTGCCACATGAACGAAAAATGGCTGCTTTGGTAACTCTAATGTTTTCCCCTCTTTGCCCCTAACATTCTTCCCTAGAGACCCTCCCGTTCCCCTCCCTGACCCCCCCCCCCAACCACGACAAGCCGCCGAATCTAGTCCTCTGCCGCAATGGTGGACCTCACACCGCGCCAAATCTACCTTCCGCACCTTGGAACCCCCAACTGCCAACTCACCACTTCACCAGAGCCGCTTCAGCGATTGGCTTGTCCACCGCTCCAGATCTCCTTGACCGCGATCATGGTCCACCGCACCGGATCTATTAACTGGCACCCTCATCCACCACAGTGTAGGCCCTTCACTGACTCCCTCATCCGCCCCTTCGTTGGCCCATCATACAAGCCCTCATCCACCGCAACAGATCCGCCTCACCGAAAGCACTGTACGACGCGCCCGCCGAAGCCTTCGTCCACTGCACCGGACCCGCTCCACGGATGCCATATTCAACTCCACTGGCCCTGCTTTACCGACGCCGCAACCTCATCAGGTTATTTCGATTTGTACTCCTTCGGTTTTTCTCCTTATCGTGCAACTGTTCACTTACCACAGATGAGCTTTCTTGTATGTCGGCAGGCGCCGCAACCGTAGCACCGGAGCCGCTTCAGCGATGGCTAAAGCCAGCCCAAACCAACCGCAACATGAGCACCATCGACGATCCTTAGCTATCAAGTATGACAACGATACCTATACGCCGCCGAGAATCAGGTACTATTATCCAACGGCCGGCGCCTATGTTCACTTTCCTAGCATAAGCACCGCACCTTTGAATTTCTCCAGGGCATCATTCAGTTTTTTATGAGACGCGTTATTCTGCTTGCACCTGTAGGGCCATACTTCTGGCAGTGAACATGTTACATGTGCTAAATTACATACCAGTGCACATATAGTTAATATGCTTTAGTTTTGTCCTAAGTATTACTGTGCTTCCTAGATATCACTACCTACTATTTTACTTCTTGAATGCTATATTTATGATAATGGTGTTGTTCTGAGGCCACCTGTTGGTTCCATCAGATTGCTTAATGTTCTCTATGCTTAATTACACATTAGCAAACTAGCATGTGATTCCGCTGCTTTCTGTTCGTTTTACCCTACATTTTCTGATGCTAGCTATTACATCACTGCTCCGAGCCTCTGTACATTACTTGTTTGTGTGTTCTTGATCTTCCCAAGTTGCATGGCTAATTTGATGCTTCTATTAATTATGGAGCTGGCAACCCCATCAAGCAAAATATTTGTTCCTTTGGGGCTGGCACCTCGAACAAGCATAAAAATAGAGGGAAGCTGATATATTGTCGTGTATGCACATACTCTTCTTTCATTAGTTTAGATGAACCATTGATGATCAATTCAGACCAGTGCATGTGATTAAAATTAATTTTGCCTAAATAGAGGGTGCATAATAAACTACAACAACTAGATATGCAACCACAGGATGCTGACGATATCTTCAAACAACATTGCAACAGCAGCGAGGCTTCACATCAACATATGGTAAGCCAGTGTGTTTTAGTACATGTGAAATGTAATGCGAGTGGGCTGCTTTCTTGGCTTGTGCCCTCAACCTGTAATCCTATAGAATTACAAATAGTTCAGCTGTCTTCTTTGCTGTATTGTTTGATTCGAATGCTTGTTTGTTGTTACACTATACCTGAGTTGGCCAATATGTCAGCAGTACCTGCTGTACTATCATAAAGAAATGTATGCCTAGTTCATTTGAGTCCTTAACTTTTCCTCTCAACTTCATCACAAGACTGTCTTCGTAGTTTATATGATGCCACACTGTTAAGTGCTTTCTCAGATTATTTCCACTGCTTAGATGCCTTGGCAACTTAAATATAGCGGTGGTACACTCCCTTTCAACTAGGGATGTCAACTGGGTCCCATTTAATCCCGATTAATGTCCACTAGTGGTATGATAGTTCAAAATAGTTTTTGTTTTTTGAGGAAAATGAACTAGGGAGCTAGCAAAAACTAGCTAGATGGTACTAGTGGATGTCATTTATTTGCCACTTACATCCCTAGTTTCATCTTACCATTTTAATTTATTTTCGGTTGATGATGCTTTGAACCATTTAAATATAGCTTGCCATGCTTAGCAATAATTCGTATGTCGTTTACCATGTAAGATTACTGCCTGGATCATATGATAACTATCTCTTACTTATGTCCAGCGGTAACCTTTCAGGATGCCATTCACACTAGGACACAATGTACAACCGCAGAATCTATTTGTGGAAGCAGTGCGCCATCCATGTTACCAGATGTTAGCAGGTCAGAGGCAACAACGCCAGAGAGCAGTCTGAGCACAGATATTATAGTGCTTGAGGCTCTACTAGAGGTAGAAAGAGATGGTGTGGCTGCCATGAATGAGGTAATCTTTATGTTGAAGCTGGAAATTATGGAATTAGCGGCACGCATTATGCAAGCAACCCAAGAATTGGAGGAAGTAAGAATGTTGCATTTGACGAAGGAGGAGGTCCTGCTGTTTCTGCTATCTAAAGCCAAGGGTAATCCCGGTTCTTCTTTAGATACCAGTTGAAATTGTCATTAGATTATTGTACTTGCATGTTGTGTCATGTCTCTGAATGGATTATGTTGCAAGACCCCCTATGTTGTCCATGTGTTGTAATGATCCGAATTTTTTAGGCGAGGTAATCCTCAGTACTTGTATGATTGACATAAGGTGAACTGTTTTTCGTATGAGCATATTGTATTGGATGAAATACTGTTTGACTCAAAGTGTATCCAACCTACTGAATTCGAAGATCACGACATTTCTAAATCATAATCATATATAAAGGTGGAATAAATCTTTGTTGTGGTTTTGAAGAAAGAAATAACAAAACATAGAATTATTTGTGGATATTCGTAATCGAATACAAATTGGATTTGAATTTAGTTTGCCAGGGCCCAGGGGCAAACGTGAATGCTAATTCTCCCAACTTTTGAACGAAGCGGCTAAACACCCACTATAATTTGTGGGCTGCCCGAAGCAAGCGTTTGCGAGATGGAAATTACTGTCTACCCCCGACACTTGACATCTTTATCGACCAGATTTACGCTGCTGTCGATAGGGGTAGACTAGTAACTTCAATCAGACGTGACATGATAGCTTCTGAGCCCATTCAGACATGGTGGGTGCCAAACATGGGCGGCAAAACACATATGATTCAAGCTTGTCCGAAAGACATGTGTCTCTTCCTCCATTTCCCCATTCATACACTGTGGGCGGGAAAACAAACTCTTCTCATTCAAAATCGATGTAGGCTAATATTTTAAATAGGGGCAGATGTGTAACTTCCCTCAGACGTGACACAACCGCCCTACCTGTTAGCACCGTTCATACACCATGGGCGCTAACCGTGGGCGGCAAAACACCCTCTCCTCGCCCAAAATAGTTACCGGCAAATATTTGGGAGATGCGAGATTACTGTCCTATCCCCAACCGATGCGATGCCAAAAATTTTAAACAGGGGATAAGTTTGTAATTTTCCCACATTTCAGAGAAGCTCCTCCCAAAGTTTGAGATCCCCCTCCCCTCCATTTCCCCATTCATACACCGTCAGCACCACGACAACCCCCCCCCCCACTGCGGCCAGCCTCCTCCGTCCGCCACCCCATCATCCACTTTGCCAGAGCCACTACCCCTACCCCGTCCTCCGCTGCAAGAGATGAACGTCTCTCATCCACGGCGCTGGACCAGGATCCTTTCATCGCGTCCTCTCGCTTCATCGGCACCGTCGTCCACCTTGTCGTTGTCTCTCCTACGATCGCCTCGTCCAGGGCAACAGGATTTATCCCCCGACCCGGCCGTCTACCGTCTAAATTCTTCTTACCCGCCACCGACAGCCATCGCACCCGCAGCACCCCCAACGTATCAGCAGAGGCCTACACGGCGTCGTAAGAGAGGTGGTACTCTTCCCTATGTGCTGAAGTTATTTATCTCACCCGGAAAATAGATCGTAATTTGTTTACTGTACTTTTCTTGTCTGTACCAAATCGTAGTCGCTAGTTGAAAGCAAACATTGGTTGCGAAGTAGCTTTGTCTGGTTTGCACCTTCAGATCCGCCATGGCATGGGCACTATACTCGTAAAGCTTATGGTTTCCTCCTTTATATTCACTACCATCATCGTAGGTGCTTCATGTCGTGCTAGCACTGCTCCTCAAGACCTCAACCCAAAGCTTACATATTGAAATACGAATCTGATATGATGCTCATTATCACTAAAACAGAGAACGTTTAATTGGTCACCTAATGTTCCTATATTCATTTCGAAAAGAATGTCCGCCACCCACTGGTCCAGCTAGTTCCACTTTCCTAATCTTTCTCTTGATGCTTAGGGTTTTCCCCTTTTATCTACTCTACTATGATCTACAAAGGTGCTTTCTATCGTACTAGCATTACTCCACCCTTCAAGCTAAACAACACAACACTTAGAATACGAAAGCTTAGTTGTTCAAATATGATTGTGATATGATACTGATATTTGTTAACAGACACATTTAATTGGTTAGCTAAAGGTCCCACTTGAGTTTCCAAATGCATGTCGCGACATATAGAGAGACAGCAGAATTGCATTTCTTTGTCACTTGTTGACTGTACTTTCTTGTCCATACCAAATCTTAGTTGTTATTTCAAAGCAAACATCGGTTTCTAATTACCCTTTGCGCGGTTTGCAGCTTCAGATCTGCCATCCCACTGCCACGGTCAACACTGTACTCATCATGCTTATGGTTTCCCCATTTTATGATGACCATGATCAGCCTACGTGGTTCGTGTCGTAATAGCACTGCTCCACCCATCGAGCTAAACAAGCTTAGTTGTACAAATTCATATATGATATTATGCTGATATTAGTAAAACTGAGAGATGTTTAATTGGTCAGCTAAATGTTCCTACTTTAGTTTCGAAATGCATGTGAGCCACATATGGAGAGACCGGAAGGAGTAGTATTTCTCTGTGTGCTCTGGTTCATCATGGGTGGCCAACCGTCATTGTATTGGAAGACTTGTAATATCTTCAATCTTCTTGCTCTTCTTCTCTTCTTTAAGATGACCCTCTTCTCTTATGGTCGACTGGTCAGGTCGAGTTGTTCTCCCTTAGTATATTTTCAATCTGTCATGTCAGATCGACTTGTTCTTCTTTACTATATGTTGAATCTGTTATCTACGAAGTGTCATCACTTCTGGAGCTCTCATATTTTGAGTAGTAGGCCACATTATATTAATGCACACACCAAATTACAGCATGCATGGCATCTCTTAAAAGTACTGTAGAGATAACACAAAGGGGTTTATAGGGAGGCATTATTGGATTAGAATCACTTCTGCATTACAAAGATAATCTCAATTGTTTTCATGTTTTCATGCATGTCAGATATTGAACATTATCAAAATGAATTTGAGAATGGGCGCACGAGAGGACTATTGCGGAACAATGCACTGGCTAACAAACTTGGCATGGTGGAGGATGGCCTATCTTATTCACCCATCAAGGTGCTTGCTCTAACTTGGCAAGGTTGTATTGGTCGCACATATTTTGCATCTGACCTCTTGCATTACTTCTACTTTGTTACACCATCTGCTTAGTTTAAGCATCATATATGAGTATATGCCATATCTATCTATTTTCTGTACCTATTCCATGTGTCGTCACACTATTTTTTTCTAGTCAAATGTTGTTCTTTTGTAATAGATGTCCAAAAGGAAGAGGGTGAGTGCAGATCCTCAAGGAGTACAAACTAGGTATTTGGAAAAGGTAGTGATACCTGTTAAATCAGATAAATCAGCAGCCACAGAAAACACAGGCCCAACTGTACCACACTTTACCCCTACTCCAGTGGACAAACCCCTATTAGAACCACTGAGAGCCCAGCGTCAGGTACTGTCTATGATATCAATTCAAAATTTGAACTCCTAAATTTCTACATCTGCCTGACCTTCTCTCTTGTATGAAAACTAATTTCAGATGAATCTCCTTGCTCAAAGGATCATACGATCTCACAACAATACTTGGCTCTACATTGCTCTTGTCAGTACCTCTCTCCCTTTTTCCTTGTAAAGTTGTACTTAATTAATTGCTAATTTATTATGTATCATCAGTCTGCACCTGAGCTTCATTATCCTCTGTTTCTTCCTATATTATTTGATCTATATTTACTCTTGGCAAAATGTAGAATAATGGCAACGCCTATAAAGAATTTTCTTTGGGGAATTTATTGAATTATCCTTCCATCAACATGGAGAAGGGCTTTGTCCAGCCCGTGTTAACATGTAATGTAAGTTCATCCTTCTCAAACATTCAAACTTTGTTCTAGTATAGATTTGGATAGGCATCATTTCCTCCACTACTGTTTGCTTTGCTGTTTACATCAGATTGGATGTTTGGAACAACTACCAGTTTCAAATTGTAGTTGTAAAAACATGTTCCTTATGCAGAACAGATCCATTTATTTGCTTATATAATTGTGAAACCTGTTACGTGTCTCCTTGTTTCTCTTTCAGAGTCGTATCTCTTATGCCGGGCAGAACTTTAGGGAAGATAGTGAGCCAAACCATCTTGAGGACAGCGAGATGACTCCAAGGTCCTGTCTTCATGAAGACAGTGAGTTGAAGCTACTCACCAGCAGGTGTGAGACAACCTCTGTGAAGTCGCTGCCTCAATCAGTTCGACTTCTTCAGTCTCAACTTAAAGCGGAAAGGCTTGCTTCAGCTCAGCTCCGACTTTAAGTTAAAGATGTAATGAAGATGTCAGAGGACTGCCTTGCGCACCATCATGCCATACAGATATGAGTGATGCATCTACCATTGACACAACTGAGGTCTAATCAGCTTGTTCGGCTGTTTGGGGGGCCTGACCTGGCCAGGCCTAGTGCCTTCTGAAGTGCTCTCCGTTTTGTATATTCTTTTGTCGGCGTGTTTATTTGCGCTGGTCGCGAACTTTGATGCCCAGTGAATGTAATATGTATAATAGCTGTGATAGCCTAGCGTAAGTTTGCTGCTTACTTATTTCCTTGTTGTCTTGTTTATTTGTTTGCTTGTAGTCAGTGCAGTTCTTTTTCCGCGGTTTGCTAGTGGCCGCAATAACCTATTTTTTAAAACTAGGCCACAATAACCATGGGCTACATATTTACTGTTGTGACACTGGGCCTCCTACGAGCCGTAGAAACAATGGGCCTTCTACGGGCCGTAGAAACAATGGGCCTTCTACGGGCCGTAGAAACAATGGGCCTTCTACCGGTCGTATCATCAATGGGCCTTAGACGAGCCTTATGATTGATTGGCCAAACATGGGCCAATAACAGACCGCATTATGGCTGTAAACGGGCTAGAGTTGGAATCGTCCGTTCATGAGCCGACCATAATGGGCCATCATTAATAGGCCGTATTTGATGATGCTATGAAAATGGCCAAACGTATTAACGGGCCACAAACGGGCCGAGTGTAACCATGGGCTGAATTTGGCCCACAAGCAGAAAATGGCAGTAACGGGCCGTAAGTAACCAATTGCTGGAAATGAGCCCAAGAATAAATGGGTCCTGAGAAGGCCAAAAGATAACATGGGCTACAAAGGGCCCAATGGATTAACAGGCCGTTAATGGGTATAAAGTGATACACTGTTCCTTACAGGCCAGTTTCACCACGGGCCGTTAATGGGCCAAGAGTTACAAAGGGGCTCATATGGACCAAAAGACGTCATCGGCCATACATGGGCCGGAACTTAAAATGGGCTGGAATCATATTGGATGGCCTAGATGACGCTAGTGGGCCTAATTCGGATAGGTCGTTGTCGGTGTCAATGAAGGAAATATGCCCTAGAGGCAATAATAAAGTTATTATTTATTTCCTTATAATCATGATAAATGTTTATTATTCATGCTAGAATTGTATTTTTCGGAAACATAATACATGTGTGAATACATAGACAAACAGAGTGTCACTAGTATGCCTCTACTTGACTAGCTCGTTAATCAAAGATGGTTATGTTTCCTAACCATGAACAATGAGTTGTTATTTGATTAATGAGGTCACATCATTAGTAGAATGATCTGATTGACATGACCCATTCCATTAGCTTAGCACCTGATCGTTTAGTATGTTGCTATTGCTTTCTTCATGACTTATACATGTTCCTATGACTATGAGATTATGCAACTCCCGTTTACCGGAGGAACACTTTGGGTACTACCAAACGTCACAACGTAAATGGGTGATTATAAAGGAGTACTACAGGTGTCTCCAATGGTCGATGTTGGGTTGGCGTATTTCGAGATTAGGATTTGTCACTCCGATTGTCGGAGAGGTATCTCTGGGCCCTCTCGGTAATACACATCACATAAGCCTTGCAAGCATTACAACTAATATGTTAGTTGTGAGATGATGTATTACGGAACGAGTAAAGAAACTTGCCGGTAACGAGATTGAACTAGGTATTGGATACCGACGATCGAATCTCGGGCAAGTAACATACCGATGACAAAGGGAACAACGTATGTTGTTATGCGGTCTGACCGATAAAGATCTTCGTAGAATATGTAGGAGCCAATATGGGCATCCAGGTCCCGCTATTGGTTATTGACCGGAGACGTGTCTCGGTCATGTCTACATTGTTCTCGAACCCGTAGGGTCCGCACGCTTAAGGTTACGATGACAGTTATATTATGAGTTTATGCATTTTGATGTACCGAAGGTTGTTCGGAGTCCCGGATGTGATCACGGACATGACGAGGAGTCTCGAAATGGTCGAGACGTAAAGATTGATATATTGGAAGCCTATGTTTGGACATCGGAAGTGTTCCGGGTGAAATCGGGATTTTACCGGGTTACCGGGGGGTTACCGGAACCCCCCGGGAGCCATATGGGCCTTCATGGGCCTTAGTGGAAAGGAGAAAGGGGCAGCCCAAGGGGGCTGCGCGCCTCCCCCCTTCCCCTAGTCCTATTAGGACTAGGAGAGGTGGCCGGCCACCCCTCTCCCTCTTTCCCCCTTGGGAATCCTAGTTGGAATAGGATTGGGGGGGGAGTCCTACTCCCGGTAGGAGTAGGACTCCTCCTGCGCCTCTCCCTCTTGGCCGGCGCACCCTCCCCCCTTGGCTCCTTTATATACGGAGGCAGGGGCACCTCTAAACACACAAGTTGACACAAGTTGATCCACGTGATCGATACCTTAGCCGTGTGCGGTGCCCCCTGCCACCATATTCCTCGATAATACTGTAGCGGAGTTTAGGCGAAGCCCTGCTGCTGTAGTTCATCAAGATCGTCACCACGCCGTCGTGCTGACGGAACTCTTCCCCGACACTTTGCTGGATCGGAGTCCGGGGATCGTCATCGAGCTGAACGTGTGCTCGAACTCGGAGGTGCCGTAGTTTCGGTGCTTGATCGGTTGGATCGTGAAGACGTACGACTACTTCCTCTACGTCGTGTCATCGCTTCCGCAGTCGGTCTGCGTTGGGTACGTAGACAACACTCTCCCCTCGTTGCTATGCATCACATGATCCTGTGTGCGCGTAGGAAAATTTTTGAAATTACTACGAAACCCAACAGTGGCATCCGAGCCTAGGTTAATGATGTTGATGTTATATGCACGAGTAGAACACAAGTGAGTTGTGGACGATACAAGTCATACTGCCTACCAGCATGTCATATTTTGGTTCAGCGGCATTGTTGGACGAGACGACCCGGACCAACCTTACGCGTACGCTTACGCGAGACCGGTTCCCTCGACGTGCTTTGCACAGAGATGGCTTGCGGGCGACTGCCTCTCCAACTTTAGTTGAACCAAGTATGGCTACGCCCGGTCCTTGCGAAGGTTAAAACGGAGTCTATTTGACAAACTATCGTTGTGGTTTTTGATGCGTAGGTGAGATTGGTTCTTACTTAAGCCCGTAGCAGCCACGTAAAACATGCAACAACAAAGTAGAGGACGTCTAACTTGTTTTTGCAGGGCATGTTGTGATGTGATATGGTCAAGGCATGATGCTGAATTTTATTGTATGAGATGATCATGTTTTGTAACCAAGTTATCGGCAACTGGCAGGAGCCATATAGTTGTCGCTTTATTGTATGCAATGCAATCGCGATGTAATGCTTTACTTTATTACTAAACGGTAGTGATAGTCGTGGAAGCATAAGATTGGCGAGACGACAACGATGCTACGATGGAGATCAAGGTGTCGCGCCGGTGACGATGGTGATCATGACGGTGCTTCGGAGATGGAGATCACAAGCACAAGATGATGATGGCCATATCATATCACTTATATTGATTGCATGTGATGTTTATCTTTTTATGCATCTTATCTTGCTTTGATTGACGGTAGCATTATAAGATGATCTCTCACTAAATTATCAAGAAGTGTTCTCCCTGAGTATGCACCGTTGCAAAAGTTCTTCGTGCTGAGACACCACGTGATGATCGGGTGTGATAGGCTCTACGTTCAAATACAACGGGTGCAAAACAGTTGCGCACGCAGAATACTCAGGTTAAACTTGACGAGCCTAGCATATGCAGATATGGCCTCGGAACACGGAGACCGAAAGGTCGAGCGTGAATCATATAGTAGATATGATCAACATAATGATGTTCACCAATGAAACTACTCCATCTCACGTGATGATCGGTTATGGTTTAGTTGATTTGGATCACGTGATCACTTAGAGGATTAGAGGGATGTCTATCTAAGTGGGAGTTCTTTAATAATATGATTAATTGAACTTAAAATTTATCATGAACTTAGTCCCTGATAGTATCTTGCTTGTTTATGTTGATTGTAGATAGATGGCTCGTGCTGTTGTTCCGTTAAATTTTAATGCGTTTCTTGAGAAAGCAAAGTTGAAAGATGATGGTAGCAATTACACGGACTGGGTCCGTAACTTGAGGATTATCCTCATTGCTGCACAGAAGAATTACGTCCTGGAAGCACCGCTGGGTGCCAGGCCTGCTGCTGGAGCAACGCCAGATGTTATGAACGTCTGGCAGAGCAAAGCTGATGACTACTCGATAGTTCAGTGTGCCATGCTTTACGGCTTAGAACCGGGACTTCAACGACGTTTTGAACGTCATGGAGCATATGAGATGTTCCAGGAGTTGAAGTTAATATTTCAAGCAAATGCCCGGATTGAGATATATGAAGTCTCCAATAAGTTCTATAGCTGCAAGATGGAGGAGAACAGTTCTGTCAGTGAGCATATACTCAAAATGTCTGGGTATAATAATCACTTGATTCAATTGGGAGTTAATCTTCCGGACGATTGCGTCATTGATAGAATTCTCCAATCACTGCCACCAAGCTACAAGAGCTTCGTGATGAACTATAATATGCAAGGGATGAACAAGACTATTCCCGAGCTCTTGGCAATGCTAAAAGTTGCGGAGGTAGAAATCAAGAAGGAGCATCAAGTGTTGATGGTTAACAAGACCACTAGTTTCAAGAAAAAGGGCAAAGGGAAGAAAAAGGGGAACTTCAAAAAGAACGGCAAGCAAGTTGCTGCTCAAGAGAAGAAACCCAAGTCTAGACCTAAGCCTAAAACTGAGTGCTTCTACTGCAAGCAGACTGGTCACTGGAAGCGGAACTGCCCCAAATATTTGGCGGATAAGAAGGATGGCAAGGTGAACAAAGGTATATGTGATATACATGTTATTGATGTGTACCTTACCAATGCTCGCAGTAGCACCTGGGTATTTGATACTGGTTCTGTTGCTAATATTTGCAACTCGAAACAGGGACTACAGAATAAGCGGGCACTGGCTAAGGACGAGGTAACGATGCGCGTGGGAAACGGTTCCAAAGTCGATGTGATCGCGGTCGGCACGCTACCTCTACATCTACCTTCGGGATTAATATTAGACCTAAATAATTGTTATTTGGTGCCAGCGTTGAGCATGAACATTATATCTGGATCTTGTTTAATGCGAGACGGTTATTCATTTAAATCAGAGAATAATGGTTGTTCTATTTATATGAGTAATATCTTTTATGGTCATGCACCCTTGAAGAGTGGTCTATTCTTACTAAAATCTCGATAGTAGTAATACACATATTCATAATGTTGAAACCAAAAGATACAGAGTTGATAATGAAAGTGCAACTTATTTGTGGCACTGTCGTTTAGGTCATATCGGTGTAAAACGCATGAAGAAACTCCATACTAATGGACTTTTGGAACCACTTGATTATGAATCACTTGGTACTTGCGAACCGTGCCTCATGGGCAAGATGACTAAAACACCGTTCTCCGGTACTATGGAGAGAGCAACAGATTTGTTGGAAATCATACATACCGATGTATGTGGCCCGATGAATATTGAGGCTCGTGGCGGATATCGTTATTTTCTCACCTTCACAGATGATTTAAGCAGATATGGGTATATTTACTTAATGAAACATAAGTCTGAAACATTTGAAAAGTTCAAAGAATTTCAGAGTGAAGTTGAAAATCATCGTAACAAGAAAATAAAGTTTCTACGATCTGATCGTGGAGGAGAATATTTGAGTTACGAGTTTGGTGTACATTTGAAAAATTGTGGAATAGTTTTGCAACTCACGCCACCCGGAACACCACAGCGTAATGGTGTGTCCGAACGTCGTAATCGTACTTTACTAGATATGGTGCGATCTATGATGTCTCTTACAGATTTACCGCTATCATTTTGGGGATATGATTTAGAGACGGCCGCATTCACGTTAAATAGGGCACCATCAAAATCCGTTGAGACGACGCCTTATGAACTATGGTTTGGCAAGAAACCAAAGTTGTCGTTTCTTAAAGTTTGGGGCTGCGATGCTTATGTGAAAAAAGCTTCAACCTGATAAGCTCGAACCCAAATCGGAGAAATGTGTATTCATAGGATACCCAAAGGAAACTGTTGGGTACACCTTCTATCACAGATCCGAAGGCAAAACATTTGTTGCTAAGAATGGATCATTTCTAGAGAAGGAGTTTCTCTCGAAAGAAGTGAGTGGGAGGAAAGTAGAACTTGACGAGGTAACTGTACCTGCTCCCTTACTGGAAAGTAGTTCATCACAGAAAACTGTTTCAGTGACACCTACACCAGTTAGTGAGGAAGCCAATGATAATGATCATGAAACTTCAGATCAAGATACTACTGAACTTCGTAGATCAACCAGAGTAAGATCCGCACCAGAGTGGTACGGTAATCCTGTTCTGGAGGTCATGCTACTAGATCATGATGAACCTACGAACTATGAAGAAGCGATGGTGATCCCAGATTCCGCAAAGTGGCTAGAAGCCATGAAATCTGAGATGGGATCCATGTATGAGAACAAAGTATGGACTTTGGTTGACTTGCCCGATGATCGGCAAGCGATTGAGAATAAATGGATCTTTAAGAAGAAGACTGACGCTGATGGTAATGTTACTGTCTACAAAGCTCGACTTGTCGCAAAAGGTTTTCGGCAAGTTCAAGGAATTGACTACGATGAGACCTTCTCACCCGTAGCGATGCTTAAGTCCGTCCGAATCATGTTAGCAATTGCCGCATTTTATGATTATGAAATTTGGCAAATGGATGTCAAAACTGCATTCCTGAATGGATTCCTGGAAGAAGAGTTGTATATGATGCAACCAGAAGGTTTTGTCGATCCAAAGGGAGCTAACAAAGTGTGCAAGCTCCAGCGATCCATTTATGGACTGGTACAAGCCTCTCGGAGTTGGAATAAACGTTTTGATAGTGTGATCAAAGCATTTGGTTTTATACAGACTTTTGGAGAAGCCTGTATTTACAAGAAAGTGAGTGGGAGCTCTGTAGCATTTCTGATATTATATGTGGATGACATATTACTGATTGGAAATGATATAGAATTTCTGGATAGCATAAAGGGATACTTGAATAAAAGTTTTTCAATGAAAGACCTCGGTGAAGCTGCTTACATATTAGGCATTAAGATCTATAGAGACAGATCAAGACGCTTAATTGGACTTTCACAAAGCACATACCTTGACAAAATTTTGAAGAAATTCAAAATGGATCAAGCAAAGAAAGGGTTCTTGCCTGTGTTACAAGGTGTGAAATTGAGTAAGACTCAATGCCCGACCACTGCAGAAGATAGAGAGAATATGAAAGATGTTCCCTATGCATCAGCCATAGGCTCTATCATGTATGTAATGCTGTGTACAAGACCTGATGTGTGCCTTGCTATAAGTTTAGCAGGGAGGTACCAAAGTAATCCAGGAATGGATCACTGGACAGCGGTCAAGAACATCCTGAAATACCTGAAAAGGACTAAGGATATGTTTCTCGTATATGGAAGTGACAAAGAGCTCATCGTAAAAGGTTACGTTGATGCAAGCTTTGACACTGATCCGGACGATTCTAAATCGCAAACCGGATACGTGTTTACATTAAACGGTGGAGCTGTCAGTTGGTGCAGTTCTAAACAAAGCGTCGTAGCGGGATCTACATGTGAAGCGGAATACATAGCTGCTTCGGAAGCAGCAAATGAAGGAGTCTGGATGAAGGAGTTCATATCCGATCTAGGTGTCATACCTAGTGCATCGGGTCCAATGAAAATCTTTTGTGACAATACTGGTGCAATTGCCTTGGCAAAGGAATCCAGATTTCACAAAAGGACCAAACACATCAAGAGACGCTTCAACTCCATCCGAGATCTAGTCCAGGTGGGAGACATAGAGATTTGCAAGATACATACGGATCTGAATGTTGCAGACCCGTTGACTAAGCCTCTTCCACGAGCAAAACATGATCAGCACCAAAGCTCCATGGGTGTTAGATTCATTACAGTGTAATCTAGATTATTGACTCTAGTGCAAGTGGGAGACTGAAGGAAATATGCCCTAGAGGCAATAATAAAGTTATTATTTATTTCCTTATAATCATGATAAATGTTTATTATTCATGCTAGAATTGTATTAACCGGAAACATAATACATGTGTGAATACATAGACAAACAAAGTGTCACTAGTATGCCTCTACTTGACTAGCTCGTTAATCAAAGATGGTTATGTTTCCTAACCATGAACAATGAGTTGATTGATTAACGAGGTCACATCATTAGTAGAATGATCTGATTGACATGACCCATTCCATTAGCTTAGCACCCGATCGTTTAGTATGTTGCTATTGCTTTCTTCATGACTTATACATGTTCCTATGACTATGAGATTATGCAACTCCCGTTTGCCGGAGGAACACTTTGGGTGCTACCAAACGTCACAACGTAACTGGGTGATTATAAAGGAGCATTACAGGTGTCTCCAATGGTCGATGTTGGGTCGGCGTATTTCGAGATTAGGATTTGTCACTCCGATTGTCGGAGAGGTATCTCTGGGCCCTCTCGGTAATACACATCACATAAGCCTTGCAAGCATTACAACTAATATGTTAGTTGTGAGATGATGTATTACGGAACGAGTAAAGAGACTTGCCGGTAACGAGATTGAACTAGGTATTGGATACCGACGATCGAATCTCGGGCAAGTAACATACCGATGACAAAGGGAACAACGTATGTTGTTATGCGGTCTGACCGATAAAGATCTTCGTAGAATATGTAGGAGCCAATATGGGCATCCAGGTCCCGCTATTGGTTATTGACCAGAGACGTGTCTCGGTCATGTCTACATTGTTCTCGAACCCGTAGGGTCCGCACGCTTAAGGTTACGATGACAGTTATATTATGAGTTTATGCATTTTGATGTACCGAAGGTTGTTCGGAGTCCCGGATGTGATCACGAACATGACGAGGAGTCTCGAAATGGTCGAGACATAAAGATTGATATATTGGAAGTCTATGTTTGGACATCGGAAGTGTTCCGGGTGAAATCGGGATTTTATCGGGTTACCGGGAGGTTACCGGAACCCCCCGGGAGCCATATGGGCCATCATGGGCCTTAGTGGAAAGGAGAAAGGGGCAGCCCAAGGGGGCTGCGCGCCTCCCCCCTTCCCCTAGTCCTATTAGGACTAGGAGAGGTGGCCGGCCACCCCTCTCCCTCTTTCCCCCTTGGGAATCCTAGTTGGAATAGGATTGGGGGGGGAGTCCTACTCCCGGTAGGAGTAGGACTCCTCCTGCGCCTCTCCCTCTTGGCCGGCGCACCCTCCCCCCTTGGCTCCTTTATATACGGAGGCAGGGGCACCTCTAAACACACAAGTTGACACAAGTTGATCCACGTGATCGATTCCTTAGCCGTGTGCGGTGCCCCCTGCCACCATATTCCTCGATAATACTGTAGCGGAGTTTAGGCGAAGCCCTGCTGCTGTAGTTCATCAAGATCGTCACCACGCCGTCGTGCTGACGGAACTCTTCCCCGACACTTTGCTGGATCGGAGTCCGGGGATCGTCATCGAGCTGAACGTGTGCTCGAACTCGGAGGTGCCGTAGTTTCGGTGCTTGATCGGTTGGATCGTGAAGACGTACGACTACTTCCTCTACGTCGTGTCATCGCTTCCGCAGTCGGTCTGCGTTGGGTACGTAGACAACACTCTCCCCTCGTTGCTATGCATAACATGATCCTGTGTGCGCGTAGGAAATTTTTTGAAATTACTACGAAACCTAACAGTCAAAACCGGCGGATCTCAGGTAGGGGGTCCCGAACTGTGCATCTAGGCGGATGGTAACAGGAGACAAGGGACACGATGTTTTACCCAGGTCCGGGCCCTCTTGATGGAGGTAAAACCCTACGTCATGCTTGATTGATATTGATATTGTGGATGTTTACAAGAGTGGATCTACCACGAGATCAAGGAGGCTAAACCCTAGAAGCTAGCCTATGGTATGATTGTAATGGTTGTTGTTGTTGTGTCCTACGGACTAGAGCCATCCGGTTTATATAGACACCGGAGAGGGATAGGGTTACATAGAGTCGGTTACAATGGTAGGAGATCTACGTATCCGTATCGCCAAGCTTGCCTTCCACGCCAAGGAAAGTCCCATCCGGACACGGGACGAAGTCTTCAATCTTGTATCTTCATAGTCTTGGAGTCCGGTCGATGATGATAGTCCAGCCGATGATAGTTCGGCTGATGATGGTAGTCCGGCTATCCGGACACCCCCTAATCCAGGACTCCCTCAGTAGCCCCTGAACCAGGCTTCAATGACAATAAGTCCGGCGCGTATATTGCTTGGCATTGCAAGGCGGGTTCCTCCTCTGAATGATAGAAGATTGTGAACACCAGGATAGTGTCCGGCTCTGCAAAATAAATTCCACATTCCACCGTAGAGAGAATAATATATACACAAGTTCAATCTGCTGACGTTTTTTGCGGCATGACGTCACGCCACTACCAAGCCATTACTTGAATCATTTTTTACTCTACCACCTCAGTGCATTTAACGAAGCGGTTTCCTTGGCACGTCTTGTCGAAGCAGAGATCGTGTTCCCCCTTAATCCGGGATTCTCATCAATACGGACGTGGGTAACCCAACCGCGCCATTGATGGTGACGCTTGGGGGATAAGCGAGTTTTACCAGGCCGGTGGGGGACGCGTAGACTTCGCCCGCCCATATAAGGGATAAGGATTCACCTTTTCACCTGCGTCTTCTTCCTCCTTTGCTTATCCATCTCCGCGCACTCGAGCTCCAGCGCCCAAGCCTGCACATCTCGTCTCAACCTTCCCCAGTCATGTCTGGAGCGGGAGGCAAGTGGATGACCTCCTCCGTTATGGAGGAGCACATCGAAAGACTGCGCAGCGCCGACTACCTGTCCGGCGACATCGCGCACCGGCTGCCCGATGAGGGGCAGCTCATCCCCACCCCCAGGCCCCATGAGAGGGTCGTTTTTCTTCCCCATTTCTGTCACGACGGTTTTCCAATAGAAATATTTATTGATAAACCAGTCTTTTGAGTCCAGTATGAGAGAAATCCTCCTCACTTGTAGACAATTTATTGATACAATAAGCCAGTAGCATAAAATATATTACAGGGTTGAACTGCGGTCGCTCAACCAAATTATTACAAGCACGCCAATAATCATACATAATGGCGGACAGGACACAGTGGTGTGGAGACATACTACTGACTCATGGATAGGTTGGTGGTGGAAAAACACAGCGGGAAGGGAAATACAAAACTCTAAGACTATCATTTCATCGAACGTCGAGGTGAGGCTCGATAAATTTATTTGGTAGCGGAAGTGGATATAAAACAGTGACCAAATCCAGGGTCACACGAGACTGACTGGGACTCCTCTAAGTGTCGGACTCGCTATCGAACTCTTCATCCATGAGATCGCCTTCGTCAGCATCTGGCCAAGTCAACAAGCCAGTGAGTACTTTGAAAGTACTCGCAAGACAGTTCGGACGTAAGATATAACAAATGCGTGCATGGATGCAACATGATTAACTCCTTAATGCACAATAAATAAAAATTGGCATAACGGGGTAAGTAAAAAGGGAAACGGCGGTAGTCCGCCTGAAATCCCACAGAGCATAAATAAAGACCGATCGGGTGTCTGAAGCGACGCCTCGAAAGGTGAACAAATAAAAATAAGGAAATGATGCCACAGTCGGGCATCTTAGCGACACCACATAAAGGGCTTTAAAAGAAATGCCACAGTCGGACGTCTAAGCGACATCGCAGAAAGGGCTTTAAAAGAAATGCCACGGTCGGACGTCTGAGCGACATCGCAGAAAGGGCTTTAAAAGAAATGCCACAGTCGGACGTCTAAGCGACATCGCAGAAAGGGCTTTAAAAGAAATGCCACAGTCGGACGTCTGAGCGACATCGCAGAAAGGGCTTTAAAAGAAATGCCACAATCGGACGTCTGAGCGACATCGCAGAAAGGGCTTTAATTAAATGCCACAGTCGGACGTCTGAGCGACATCGCAGAAAGGGCTTTGCAGAGTTTGTACAAAAATTTTCCCACAGCCAACGGATTTCCATAGTCACGAAGGACTAGTTCCGTTTACGGTATTTCGGAAGAAAACACAGCTAACCGGTACACACCCATCCTACCTCTCGATGCTAGGAATCACCCTAGTCATCGTCCAAGAAAAACTTTTGAGACGGGGAGATCACAATCTCGAATAGCATGGGATCAAATTTATATATGCGCGCTCTAAGGGGTGCCCCCCTCTCGGTCCCAACCGGAAACACCCATGCCCCTGACCGGATGACTGGCTTTAATCCAGGGCCATGGAACCATCATCACGGCCTCTCCTCTTTGGTGTGTACCATGAAAGCGGTTTGCAACTTACTAAACCATATTCCTTGCGGAAAACATGTGGTAGTACAAGGAAGGAAATGATAGGTACTGGACCGATATGGTTTGACACTGAAGTCACATAGTCTGGCGTAAGACTGGCATGCTACAACACTGCCATCGTACCCATCCTCATGCCAACACATGGCCATTCATATTCACATTCACCCACGTATGGATCATCGAACTCACTTACCTCATTATCACATAAAATAACGTTCATCGGTATGCTCACCAACATGCCATGAAACTAACTAAATGCAAAACATGCCAAGACACTCATCATATCAAAAGTTCAAACATGCTTGCCTGGTTCAGAGTAGTCGGAGCCTAG
>NC_041393.1:406715430-406799542 GCF_002162155.2 Triticum dicoccoides
TTTAAAAGAAATGCCACAGTCGGACGTCTAAGCGACATCGCAGAAAGGGCTTTAAAAGAAATGCCACAGTCGGACGTCTGAGCGACATCGCAGAAAGGGCTTTAAAAGAAATGCCACAATCGGACGTCTGAGCGACATCGCAGAAAGGGCTTTAAATTAAATGCCACAGTCGGACGTCTGAGCGACATCGCAGAAAGGGCTTTAAATTCACCAGTAAATAATACTCATAGTAAACATTCAATCCATGAGAATAAACGGGTTAGTCCATCCACAGGGATAATCATTCAACCGGACTTAGAACTCATGCGATTCACCGGAGTCTCTATTATCAAAGCTGACAATTGATTAGGATAAGATGGAATGAAACTTGACAAGGAATAGATGATTTGGAGAAATATATGACTCTGCAGAGTTTGTACAAAAATTTTCCCACAGCCAACGGATTTCCATAGTCACGAAGGACTAGTTCCGTTTACGGTATTTTGGAAGAAAACACAGCTAACCGGTACACACCCATCCTACCTCTCGATGCTAGGAATCACCCTAGTCATCGTCCAAGAAAAACTTTTGAGACGGGGAGATCACAATCTCGAATAGCATGGGATCAAATTTATATATGCGCGCTCTAAGGGGTGCCCCCCTCTCGGTCCCAACCGGAAACACCCATGCCCCTGACCGGATGACTGGCTTTAATCCAGGGCCATGGAACCATCATCACGGCCTCTCCTCTTTGGTGTGTACCATGAAAGCGGTTTGCAACTTACTAAACCATATTCCTTGCGGAAAACATGTGGTAGTACAAGGAAGGAAATGATAGGTACTGGACCGATATGGTTTGACACTGAAGTCACATAGTCTGGCGTAAGACTGGCATGCTACAACACTGCCATCGTACCCATCCTCATGCCAACACATGGCCATTCATATTCACATTCACCCACGTATGGATCATCGAACTCACTTACCTCATTATCACATAAAATAACGTTCATCGGTATGCTCACCAACATGCCATGAAACTAACTAAATGCAAAACATGCCAAGACACTCATCATATCAAAAGTTCAAACATGCTTGCCTGGTTCAGAGTAGTCGGAGCCTAGCTCGGTGAAGTTCGCGGCTCCGTCACCTCCTTCGGTATCTACGGTTTAAAGAAAATATATGCGCTAACGTAAATACCAAGGAGTGCACAGAAGGTAAACCAAATACTTTTCAAATAAATCTGATAAAAAACTAGACAAAATTTTAAAGAGAACAGAAAAAGAATCAATCAAAAATACTTTTCTGATTAAAAGTTATAAGGGTTTTTGTCCAGGGACTTATCTGTAATGAAACAGAAGATTTCTAGGGGCTAGTTTATAAAAACAGAAAGCGCTTCGGTAGCTACTACGCCAGCCCGAAGAGAAAACGCATTCTGCCCGAAGGCGCTTCCAGAAAACGATTCAAAAGAGAGAGCAGAGAGGCTGACGGTGGGGTCCCACCCGTCAGGTTCAAATGTTCAAACGGGGCGACAGAGTTCGCCGGCGCCCGAGAGCCGCGGTGGTCGTCGGCGGCGATCCACGGCGAGGCAGAGAGATCGGAGAGTACCTCCGTGCTCAGGGCACCTTTCCGCGTCAGTTAATGGTGGTGGAGTCGGTCGGCAAGCACCACGTCGAGGGCGAGCTTTGCTCCGGCGTACGGCGGCTCGGGTGGTCGAGGGGCTCGTCGGAGAGGGCTGCAAAGGTTAAATTGAAGAGGGGGTTATGCTCCTGGCAGCTAGAGAGGGTAACGAACGGGGTTTGAGCGCCAGAGATGGCCTCACCAGAACGAATCGGGCTGGAGGCCGAGGCGGGGCGAGGCGGCCGGAGCTGGGGGAGGAGACCTCCTCAAGGTCCCCCTAGTGGCCTGGCGGGGTGTTGGTGAGTAGTGGAGGTGCTGCGTGCACGAGAGTGAGCTCGGGACCCCTTTATATAGGCGGTCCGAGGCGGTTGCCGTGAACGAGGATCACCGGCGAGTGATTACGGTGGCGCAGTGCTCGGTCGGGGTGGTTAGGGGGTCGAGCGTCATCACGGAGGTTCAATGGGTTCGTTTTGGTGTTAAACTGGCCGGGGTTTGGGTGTTAAGGGCGAGCTCGACGGAACGGGGATGGCGCGGGCCCGTCGGCAGCGGAGAGCGCGTTCTGTGCTTGCCGGCCATGGTGGCTGTGCTACGGGCGTGCGCTGGCGTGCATGAGGCCACGCGGAGAGCCAGGGAGCGATGGGCGGTGCAGAACGGCGTTCTGCCGTGGTGTGCCTCCTGTCGGCCGCCATGGGAGGTCCCGACGCCGCAGAAGACGCCGGCGAGGGCGGGCCAGCGCGCTACCGACGCCAGGAAGGCTCCACGCACGCGTGTGAAGCTTCGGACAGGAGGAAGAGGCGGTGATGAACGTGCCAAGGGCACTGTGGCCGCGTGACTGAAACTGACGGACGGAAGAAGACACTGAAACTGAATTTTCTGAACTTTGAACAGTAACAGTGCCCACAAGATGTTCGACAGAATGAAATTGGCCTCTGGTGATTTTTCCTTGAGCTGATTTTTGGTGGAGTGGCTTCTCCTTGCTCAAGTAGGCTGCATGATTTTTGGTGGAATTTTTGGAGCAGTGTGGATATGAATTTCACCAAATCTGGCAAATCTGGTCCAAACTTGCAGAAACTGTATTTTGAAAAATTTGAAAAGAGGAGGAGTGGATCAAGATGGTTCTGGGTTTTGGGTTCAAAGGACAATCCAGGGGAATTGGTTTGAGGTCAAAACTCAAATGAAAAAGGGTACTTGCTTTGAAAATCCCTCAGGCTCCAAATAATTTTCAGAATTGAATTGAGGGGGAAAAATAATTAGAATAAAATCCAAAACCAGTTTGGATTAGTTGGGACAGAGAATTTAGGTTGATCACAAGGAGGAGGGGAGGTTTTGGAGGGGTTTTATCTCATGGGCAAAAATACAAAGCCAAGGGTGGCTTCAAAGGAAGAAAATCCCAAATTTTCATAGAGCTTCACTTAAAAATAAAACAAATTAAAACTCCCAAAAAAATTAGAGGGAACTAACAGAGAAGAAGTTTGCAAAAGATCAACCACCAAAGTTTGAAAGAAATAAAATCTCTACCAAGGCAAAAGGAGGTTTTTAAGAGGAAGGTTTTTCTGAAAAAGAAATTTTTTAAAAAGGGCTCTCCTCAAAACCACAAAGTTTTTGATAAAAACCCAATAAAAATTTTGGAGTGTCACAACACCTACCCCCTTAGGAAAAATCTCGTCCCCGAGATTTCAGCTGATCCTTAAATAAGTGTGGATGCTCTATCCGAAGAAAATCCTCGCTTTCCCAAGTTGCTTGACTGTCGGTGTGATTGCTCCACTGGACTTTGAAAAACTTGATGGTTTTCTGTCGGGTCCTCCTTTCAGACTCCTCTAATATTCTTATGGGACGTTCTCGATAAGTGAGGTCTGGCTGTACGTCAATGTTCTCATGGGATACTTGTTTCTCTGGGTTGCTTACGCACTTCCTTAATTGAGAGATGTGGAACACGTCGTGAATGTCGGACAAGTCTTCGGGTAAGTCTAGCTGGTAGGCTACAGTGCCTCTTCGTGCCACTATGCAAAATGGTCCAATGAATCTTGGTGCTAATTTTCCTTTAATCTTAAACCGTTGCAATCCTCTCATCGGGGATACTCTCAAGTATACGAACTCACCGGGTTCGAAGCTGACCCTACGATGTTTCTGATCATAATAACTTTTCTGTCGACTTTGAGCGGTCTTAAGTCGGTCCTTGATTAGCTTGACTTTTTCCTCGGCTTCTCTGAGCATATCTGGTCCGAAGATGCGGCTGTCTCCGGTCTCTGACCAATTTAATGGGGTACGACATCTCCTTCCGTATAGGGCTTCGAAAGGAGCCATTTGCAGGCTGGCCTGGTAACTGTTGTTGTATGCGAACTCGGCATATGGCAGGCTGTCCTCCCAACTGGTTCCATAGGTGAGGACACATGCTCTCAGCATGTCTTCTAAAACCTGGTTTACGCGTTCTGTTTGTCCATCAGTCTGTGGATGGTATGCGGTACTGAAGGCTAGTTGGGTTCCCAGAGCCTGTTGTAAATGCTCCCAAAATCTTGAGACGAACTGAGTGCCTCTGTCGGAAATTATAGTCTTCGGTACACCGTGCAGACAGACTAAGCGGGAAAGATAAATCCTGGCAAGCCTCTGAGTGGTGTAGGTTGTCTTCACTGGAATAAAGTGTGCCACTTTGGTCAACCTGTCAGTGATGACCCATATGGCATCATTCCTGTGTCGTGACCGAGGTAATCCAACAATAAAATCCATCCCTATTTCATCCCATTTCCACTCAGGTATTTTGTTAGGTTGCAGTAGTCCGGCTGGTCTCTGATGTTCAGCTTTTATGCGTTGACATGAGTCGCAACATGCAATGAAGGCGGCTATGTCCCTCTTCATACCGTGCCACCAAAATCTTTCCTGAATATCTTTATACATTTTGGTTCCTCCAGGGTGGATTGAATATGGAGTGGTGTGTGCTTTAGTTAAAACTTGCTGTTTAAGGTCTTCTATGTTTGGCACGCATAGCCTTTCTCCGTACCATAATATTCCTTCATTGTCTATGACGAATTCCGAGGCCTTGCCCATACTCAACTTCCTTTTAATTCCTTCAATGCTGGGGTGACCGGACTGAGCCTCTTTAATTTTCTCCACAAGGTGTGGTTGTATTTCCAAGTTTGATATGGTGCCTTCTGCTACCATTATCAAGTTGAGCTTGACAAATTCTTGATGGAATTCGGGCCTCAAGCTGTGCAGATAGTTCCCGTCGGAGCTGGGGTTCCGACTCAGGGCATCGGCCACTACGTTTGCTTTCCCTGGATAGTAATGGATACCAACATCATAATCCTTTACCAATTCCAACCAGCGGCGTTGCCATAAATTTAGTTCTGGCTGCGTAAAAATGTATTTGAGGCTTTTGTGATCCGTATATATCTCACATCGATTCCCAAGTAGGAAATGCCTCCATTCCTTGAGTGCATGAATAACTGCTGCCATTTCTAAATCATGAGTGGGATAATTTTCCTCGTGTTTGCGAATTTGCCTTGAAGTGTAGGCGACAACCTTGCCTTCTTGCATCAACACGCATCCGAGACCCTTTCTGGATGCGTCACAAAATACTTCAAAATTCTTGTGTATATCGGGTACAATTAATACCGGTGTTGTCGTTAATTTCCGCTTTAGCTCTTGGAAACTTTTCTCGCAGGCTTCTGTCCACTCAAACTTCTTATCTTTCTTGAGTAACTGTGTCATAGGCTTGGATATGGTGGAAAATCCTTCAATAAATCTGCGGTAATATCCTGCCATTCCTAAGAAACTTCGTATGTCTATTACGCTGGCTGGTGACTTCCAGTCAAGTACGGCCTTGACTATCTCTGGGTCCACTGCTATACCGTCTTGAGTCAGCACGTGGCCTAGGAAACCTACTTGTCTTAGCCAAAATTCGCACTTGCTGAACTTGGCATACAATTGGTGTTTCCTTAGCTCTCCTAGTACAATCCTGAGATGTTCTGCGTGCTCTTCTGGTGTTTTGGAGTATACCAGGATATCGTCGATGAATACTACGACGAATTTTTCCATAAACTTCATAAATACTTTGTTCATGAGGTGAACAAAATATGCCGGGGCGTTAGTTAATCCAAATGGCATCACTGTGAACTCGTAAAGTCCATATCTGGAGGTGAAGGCTGTTTTGGGGATATCTTCCGTTCGTACCTTCAATTGATGGTATCCTGACCTTAAGTCAATTTTTGAGAATACCTTGGCCTGAGCAAGTTGATCAAACAAATCGTTTATCCTTGGCATCGGGTATTTGTTTTTGACTGTGACCATGTTAAGTGCTCGATAGTCGATACACAATCTCAGCGTCCCATCCTTCTTCTTGGCAAATAAAATTGGTGATCCCCAAGGTGAGGAGCTGGCTCGAATGTATCCTTTATCCAGTAATTCCTTTATTTGCTTCTTCAATTCGATCAACTCGGATGGTGCCATTCTGTATGGTTTCTTGTATATGGCGGTGGTTGCTGGTGCTAGCTCAATGCGGAATTCTATTTCTCGGTCTGGTGGCATGCCTGGCAGCTCTTCAGGGAATACATCTGGAAATTCACACACTACTGGAACCTTGTTTAGCTCAGAAACATCCACCTTATTTAATCTCGGTTGCCGGGGTCTTTTTCCTTCCTTGGCTGATACTCTTATTGTCTTCCCTTGGTGGTGTGTGAGAATCACGGTCCTGTTGAAACAGTCGATAAAACCTTTATTGGTGGTTAGCCAATCCATCCCTAGGATGACATCCAGTCCTTTATTTTCCAATACAATAAGATTTGCGTAAAACTCCAATCCTTCAAACTCAATGACCACATTCTGACAGTAATTCTGAGAAACTTGCTGAATCCCGGGGGACTTGATTTTTATGGATTTCTCCAAAGGAAGCATCGAAAAATTATTTTGCAAAGCAAAACTTTTCGAGATGAAAGAGTGAGAAGCTCCAGAATCAAACAAAACCATTGCAGGTATTGTGTTGACAGGAAACTTACCGAGTACGATATCCGGAGCATTTTGTGCCTCCTCTTTGGTTACGTGGTTCAGATGACCCTTCCTGTGGTTATTGTTGGGATTGAAATTGTTTTGCTTGGGCGCTGAATTATTGCCGCCGTTGTTCGGCTTTGGGGTTGAGTTCCTTGGCTTGGGGCACTGTTTGGCATAATGCCCTTCTTCTCCACAAGCGTAACAAGTAACGCCGGGGCGATAGGTGAATTCCTTGTCCCTTGCATGAAAATTCTTGATTGGGCGTGAGACATTGGATGAGAATTTGGGTGTCCCACCCTTTTTAAAATCTATCTTGCTTCGGTGATTGCGAGTGTGATTAGTCTGGTCCCTTTTTCGCTTGCGGATATCTTCTAGACTGCGTCTCTCATTTTCCAGAGTAATGGCCTTGTCCACCAGCGTTTTAAAATCAGGAAAAGTGTGCACGACCAGTTGGCATTTAAGCGCGGGCGCCAGACCGTCAAGGAATTTCTCCAACTTCTTGATTTCAGTCATACGCTCCTCATTGGCGTAGTGGGATAATAGGGTAAATTGACTGTTGTAATCTGACACTGTCATGTTCCTTTGTTTGAGGTCATCGAATTCTCTCTTCTTGATTTTCATAATACTCTTAGGAATATGTGCACCGCGGAAACCTTCCTTGAAATCATCCCAGGTTATGTCATTTTCGTTGGGATGCATGTGCAGAAAATTCTCCCACCACGATGCGGCTGCTCCTGTGAGATAGTGTGGAGCATATAGTACTTTCTTGAGATCTGAACACTTTGCAATAATTAATTTCCTCTCCATATCTCGAAGCCAGTCCTCGGCTTCAAGAGGCTTGTCAGTGTGAGAAAATGTTTGAGGACGTGTCTTCTGTAGCTCAGATAACTTGGAATGTTGCTGATACTGTCCATGATGATTCCCCATGTTGATGACTTGGTTCATCATCTCGCGATGTTGTTGCTGACTCTGTTCATAAAGGCGGCACATTTGTGCAAGTGCCGATTCACTGCCTTGTTGGCTTGACTGTCCCTGAGTGAACTCATTGTTGGGTTGAGTATCATGAATTTCCTCTGGTGGAGTTGGCATGGAATGTGTCCAAGGACGAGACATTTTTCACTCTGGGAAAAAAATATTTTTTTAAAACTCTTAAGAAAAGCGGAAAGAGTCGCAAAATAAAACCATAAATGCATAAAGCTGGCAGATATAAATAAATACCCAAGTTTACTTAAGAAAAAAAACAAATCGACTTGCGCACGGAGAAGGACTGCTCATTACATATCTTACACGCGGGCGGTAATTATACAGTACATCACTCAGGATATGCGTACATAATCCTGACATGTTATTAAGGCTAGTGCACTTCTCCAGATCCTACATGATGTGCAAACAGGCTACTTCTCACAACCTATGCACATATCTTACAAAGTGGTACAATACATGGCAGCTAAGCGTACTCAGGCAGAGATGTTGACGACCTCCTTTACCCTGCCGAGGGCGAGGCGTAGCGAGGTTGGGGACTCGACTTCCTCCTCGCTAATGGGCTCCATACGTGTAGTGTTGCGCAGAGCGGACGGAGCGGTTGCCAGGGGCGGAGCAACACGTACAGGAGTGGGCGCGAAGGTTGGTGTAGTGCGCGCTGGAGTGGGTGCAATGACTTGGTTAAATTCTTCGGTAGAAGGCAGGCGACGGGTAGCCGTAAAAGATGCTGATGACGACACAAAAGTCGGTGGCGGAGCGATGGGTAGGAGCTCCCTCCTGTTGGCAGCACAGCCATGGACTGAGTCCATGCGGGTAGCTACGAAGTCGTCCACCAGGTTGTCGAAGGCTTCCTCCAGGGCCCGGAGATACTCAATGAGCATCTCAAAAGCCTCGTCTCGTTCTCCTCTGGGGCAGGAGTATGCGTAGTGACAGGTGTAAGGCACATGGCACGGAAGATAACGGTAACGACGAGTCTTCATCACGGGAAGGACATCCCTGAGACGAGCTATCGCCTCGCGGGCTGCCATCTGCATAGCATGCCTCTCCGTAGGCATGGCTCTTCCCACGAACCGGAAGCGGCGTAACTCACCACACCCTCCCCTGAACTGCACCGCGGCCTGGTGCATGGTCAGACTGTCGTTGACTCGGTGCTGGCAGAGTGTGAAGACTGGGCGCATGGATGGCCCCATCGCGACCCGAACGATGAAAGAAAGAAGCTTGACGAACCCATCGGGCACGTTGGCGAAGTTCTGAGACTCGCAGCTGTTGTCGGCCATCTACAAAAGTAGGCAAAAATTCTGCAGGGTCAGATCATAAATTTATGCTGACTGACAGAAAATGACTACAATTTCAAAAACATAAAATAGCTCTGTCATGCTGATAACTAATTAGTGATTGCACCTAGTGGCTTCCTACAGTCAGCCTGGCTCTGGTACCAAGCTTGTCACGACCGGTTTTCCAATAGAAATATTTATTGATAAACCAGTCTTTTGAGTCCAGTATGAGAGAAATCCTCCTCACTGGTAGACAATTTCTTGATACAATAAGCCAGTAGCATAAAATATATTACAGGGTTGAACTGCGGTCGCTCAACCAAATTATTACAAGCACGCCAATAATCATACATAATGGCGGACAGGACACAGTGGTGTGGAGACATACTACTGACTCATGGATAGGTTGGTGGTGGAAAAACACAGCGGGAAGGGAAATACAAAACTGTAAGACTATCATTTCATCGAACGTCGAGGTGAGGCTCGATAAATTTATTTGGTAGCGGAAGCGGATATAAAACAGTGACCAAATCCAGGGTCGCACGAGACTGACTGGGACTCCTCTAAGTGTCGGACTCGCTATCGAACTCTTCATCCATGAGATCGCCTTCGTCAGCATCTGGCCAAGTCAACAAGCCAGTGAGTACTTTGAAAGTACTCGCAAGACAGTTCGGACGTAAGATATAACAAATGCGTGCATGGATGCAACATGATTAACTCCTTAATGCACAATAAATAAAAATTGGCATAACGGGGTAAGTAAAAAGGGAAACGGCGGTAGTCCGCCTGAAATCCCACAGAGCATAAATAAAGACCGATCGGGTGTCTGAAGCGACGCCTCGAAAGGTGAACAAATAAAAATAAGGAAATGATGCCACAGTCGGGCATCTTAGCGACACCACATAAAGGGCTTTAAAAGAAATGCCACAGTCGGACGTCTAAGCGACATCGCAGAAAGGGCTTTAAAAGAAATGCCACGGTCGGACGTCTGAGCGACATCGCAGAAAGGGCTTTAAAAGAAATGCCACAGTCGGACGTCTAAGCGACATCGCAGAAAGGGCTTTAAAAGAAATGCCACAGTCGGACGTCTGAGCGACATCGCAGAAAGGGCTTTAAAAGAAATGCCACAATCGGACGTCTGAGCGACATCGCAGAAAGGGCTTTAATTAAATGCCACAGTCGGACGTCTGAGCGACATCGCAGAAAGGGCTTTGCAGAGTTTGTACAAAAATTTTCCCACAGCCAACGGATTTCCATAGTCACGAAGGACTAGTTCCGTTTACGGTATTTCGGAAGAAAACACAGCTAACCGGTACACACCCATCCTACCTCTCGATGCTAGGAATCACCCTAGTCATCGTCCAAGAAAAACTTTTGAGACGGGGAGATCACAATCTCGAATAGCATGGGATCAAATTTATATATGCGCGCTCTAAGGGGTGCCCCCCTCTCGGTCCCAACCGGAAACACCCATGCCCCTGACCGGATGACTGGCTTTAATCCAGGGCCATGGAACCATCATCACGGCCTCTCCTCTTTGGTGTGTACCATGAAAGCGGTTTGCAACTTACTAAACCATATTCCTTGCGGAAAACATGTGGTAGTACAAGGAAGGAAATGATAGGTACTGGACCGATATGGTTTGACACTGAAGTCACATAGTCTGGCGTAAGACTGGCATGCTACAACACTGCCATCGTACCCATCCTCATGCCAACACATGGCCATTCATATTCACATTCACCCACGTATGGATCATCGAACTCACTTACCTCATTATCACATAAAATAACGTTCATCGGTATGCTCACCAACATGCCATGAAACTAACTAAATGCAAAACATGCCAAGACACTCATCATATCAAAAGTTCAAACATGCTTGCCTGGTTCAGAGTAGTCGGAGCCTAGATCGGTGAAGTTCGCGGCTCCGTCACCTCCTTCGGTATCTACGGTTTAAAGAAAATATATGCGCTAACGTAAATACCAAGGAGTGCATAGAAGGTAAACCAAATATTTTTCAAATAAATCTGATAAAAAACTAGACAAAATTTTAAAGAGAACAGAACAAGAATCAATCAAAAATACTTTTCTGATTAAAAGTTATAAGGGTTTTTGTCCAGGGACTTATCTATAATGAAACAGAAGATTTCTAGGGGCTAGTTTATAAAAACAGAAAGCGCTTCGGTAGCGACTACGCCAGCCCGAAGAGAAAACGCATTCTGCCCGAAGGCGCTTCCAGAAAACGATTCGAAAGAGAGAGCAGAGAGGCTGACGGTGGGGTCCCACCCGTCAGGTTCAAATGTTCAAACGGGGCGGCAGAGTTCGCCGGCGCCCGAGAGCCGCGGTGGTCGCCGGCGGCGATCCACGGCGAGGCAGAGAGATCGGAGAGTACCTCCGTGCTCAGGGCACCTTTCCGCGTCAGTTGATGGTGGTGGAGTCGGTCGGCGAGCACCACGTCGACGGCGAGCTTTGCTCCGGCGGACGGCGGCTCGGGTGGTCGAGGGGCTCGTCGGAGAGGGCTGCAAAGGTTAAATTGAAGAGGGGGTTATGCTCCTGGCAGCTAGAGAGGGTAACGAACGGGGTTTGAGCGCTGGAGATGGCCTCACCAGAACGAATCGGGCTGGAGGCCGAGGCGGGGCGAGGCGGTCGGAGCTGGGGGAGGAGACCTCCTCGAGGTCCCCCTAGTGGCCTGGCGGGGTGTTGGTGAGTAGTGGAGGTGCTGCGTGCATGAGAGTGAGCTCGGGACCCCTTTATATAGGCGGTCCGAGGCGGTTGCCGTGAACGAGGATCACCGGCGAGTGATTACGGTGGCGCAGTGCTCGGTCGGGGTGGTTAGGGGGTCGAGCGTCATCACGGAGGTTCAATGGGTTCGTTTTGGTGTTAAACTGGCCGGGGTTTGGGTGTTAAGGGCGAGCTCGACGGAACGGGGATGGCGCGGGCCCGTCGGCGGCGGAGAGCGCGTTCTGTGCTTGCCGGCCACGGTGGCTGTGCTACGAGCGTGCGCTGGCGTGCATGAGGCCACGCGGAGAGCCAGGGAGCGATGGGCGGCGCAGAACGGCGTTCTGCCGTGGTGTGCCTCCTATCGGCCGCCACAGGAGGTCCCGACACCGCAGAAGATGCCAACGAGGGCGGGCCAGCGTGCTACCGACGCCAGGAAGGCTCCACGCACGCGTGTGAAGCTTCGGACAGGAGGAAGAGGCGGCGAGGAACGTGCCAAGGGCACTGTGGCCGCGTGACTGAAACTGACGGACGGAAGAAGATAGTGAAACTGAATTTTCTGAACTTTGAACAGTAACAGTGCCCACAAGATGTTCGACAGAATGAAATTGGCCTCTGGTGATTTTTCCTTGAGCTGATTTTTGGTGGAGTGGCTTCTCCTTGCTCAAGTAGGCTGCATGATTTTTGGGGGAATTTTTGGAGCAGTGTGGATATGAATTTCACCAAATTTGGCAAATCTGGTCCAAACTTGCAGAGACTGTATTTTGAAAAATTTGAAAAGAGGAGGAGTGGATAAAGATGGTTCTGGGTTGTGGGTTCAAAGGACAATCCAGGGGAATTGGTTTGAGGTCAAAACTCAAATGAAAAAGGGTACTTGCTTTGAAAATCCCTCAGGCTCCAAATAATTTTTAGAATTGAATTGAGGGGGAAAAATAATTAGAATAAAATCCAAAACCAGTTTGGATTAGTTGGGACAGAGAATTTAGGTTGATCACAAGGGGGAGGGGAGGTTTTGGAGGGGTTTTATCTCATGGGAAAAAATACAAAGCCAAAGGTGGCTTCAAAGGAAGAAAATCCCAAATTTTCATAGAGCTTCACTTAAAAATAAAACAAATTAAAACTCCCAAAAAAAAAAAATTTTTAGAGGGAACTAACAGAGAAGAAGTTTGCAAAAGATCAACCACCAAAGTTTGAAAGAAATAAAATCTCTGCCAAGGCAAAAGGAGGTTTTTAAGAGGAAGGTTTTTCTGAAAAAGAAATTTTTTAAAAAGGGCTCTCCTCAAAACCACAAAGTTTTTGATAAAAACCCAATAAAAATTTTGGAGTGTCACAATTTCCTCCGTGGACTGGGCTTTCCACTTCACCCCTTTGTCCGGGGGCTCATGTTCTACTACGGCCTGGATTTCCATGATCTGGCGCCGAACTTCATCCTCAACATCTCGGCGTTTATCGTCATGTGCGAGGCCTTCCTCTCCATCCAGCCCCACTTCGGCTTGTGGCTCAAGACCTTCAATGTCAAGCCGAAGGTAGTGAAGGGCACTCAAGCGGAGTGCGGAGGCGCCATGTTGGGCAAGATGCCCAACGTCCTTTGGTTCAAAGGGGCCTTCGTGGAATCCGTCAAGGGGTGGCAATCGGGGTGGTTCTATATCACCGAGCCGCGCGACCCTACGCGGGCGGCAGCCCCCGAGTTCAGATCTGGTATCCCCACGCATCTTACCTCCTGGAAAGAGAAGGGCTTGCTGTGGGGTAGTTCGGAGGAGCTGACGGGACTCCAAGCCTGTATCCAAAAGCTGGTGAAGAAGCTCAGGCTGGTTAACGTGGTCCAAGTCATGCTCGTCCGCTGGATTCTCCCATGCCAAGAGCGGGCATTCAATTTGTGGGAGTTTGATCCGGAACAGCACCAGGCTCTGAGCGAGCTCTTCGACACGACGTACGAAGGCGCCTGGAGGGTGCTGTTTAAGGGCGCCGAAGCCCCCGCATCCGCGACCGAAGATCGTGGATTTCGCTCGCAGCACCAAGCCGACGAGGTAGGTGATTCTACCCCTTTACGGGACACTTGCTTTTCATAGTTTGACTCTATGCGGGTTTTAATTTCCCCTTTTCCTTTGACAGGACTGGATGAGGAAGGCGGAGCAGATTATCTGCCCGGCTCCTATGCCAGAAAACCCAGTAGACGCCCGTCTAGCGAGGCTGCTGGTTCCGGCACCGCACGTGGTGCCGGAGAAGAAGGCCAAGAAGGAGGCCACGGGTGCTCGAAAGAGTTCCCGTTTTCAGGTGTCCGACGACTCTGGGGCGGACTCCTCCCCCGAAAACGAGGAGGAGAAAGAGGACTCTCTCCCAGAGGAGGGAGAGAGGAAGAGAAAGGCTTCCTCAACAGGGGAGGCCGAAGGGTCCAAGAGGGGAAGGACTATTCCCCCGGACAGCTCCGCCAACATCAAGGTTGGCGAGGAAGAATGGCCTTCAAGGGCCAGGCCTCCGGCGAGATCGTAAGTGTCCGGATTCCTGAATGATTTATAATTTCTTTTTCTGTGTCACATAGTGTCATTCTGATGCCGCATGCTGCCTGTAGTCCGGCCAATGATGATCTCCCCGCTTCATCGAGCGGGTCGTTGGCTCCGTCGGATGTAGACTCCATCCCGACCGCCTCCACCCCTCGCGACACCGAGGACGCCGAGGTGGGATCCCAAGAAGGGACCCATCAGGGGGAGGCTCTGGAGGCGCCACAAGGCGGCCTCCCGGACTTTGCACCGGGCTCCATATCAGAACCCGCAGTGGTTTCGGAGTCCGGCCGGCGGCCCCTTCGCAAGAAGGGCAAGACCATGACGCCGGCGGCTTCCGTCCAACCGGAGGCGCCGGACAATTTGTTGGAGGCGCTCCAGAGCGCTTCCATCGAGGAAGAACACCGCACTATTATGAGTGCGGTGATTCAGAAGGTACAGCTCGCCAAGAGCAGGCTGACCGAAGCCTGCAGTAGCCTTCTATCAGGCTTTGAGGTAAGAAATTAAAATATGCAATATAATACCGCATAGACAGTAGCCCCTGATGCTCGGTTCGGTGTTCGGAAAGAAAAGCCGGACTGAGGATCTGAAAAAAAAAGAAGATATATGCAGGGTTGCTAAAAAATTATGTCAATATGGGTTGCAGGCTGCGCTGCTGACCTCTGCCGCACTGACTGCAGAGGTTGGTGCTTTGAAGCAGGAGCTCGAGCGGTCCGAGCAAGAGCTCGGCCGCGCCAAGAAGCAGCTCCAAGACAAAGAAGGTGAGTAACACCACTTTGAACTTGTACCTTACAGAAAAGGATTTAGGTTGCAACAAAAAATAACCAGGATAACATGGGTACTGCAGGGGCCACGAACAAGGTGGCGACCCTGAAGGAGGCCGTGTCCGCGGTCGAACACAATGCGGCCGCGGAACGGGCAGAGCGAGAAAAGCAGGAGGCGCGGGTGGCGGTGGTTCGGCAAGAGCTCCAGGCTCTCATGGAAAAGCATGAGAGTTTGGAGCATGACTCAAAGACTCGAGAGTCCGAGCTTGCCTCGGCTCTCGAAAGTGCCAAAACTGCCAAGGCCGATGCCCATAAGTCCCTTCAGGAGATTGAGTTGGTGAGGAAGATAGCGGCGGGTAAGGCATTTTTCATGCAATGCAAGCATGTGAATGTAAATTACGTGTTACTTACCCGAATTCGGAGCTCTCCAGGGGCGTTTGCAGATCTGCCTCGCAGCGTGTCTGATGCCGCCGCATTCTACTGAGCCGAGGAGGGGAGCTCAACGGAGAAGGTCTTCTGGTCTCAGTATGCTGAGGCCGGCCATCCGGTGCCCCCTAGCGACCAGCTGAAGCAGCTGGTCGAGCTCCACAAGGTGGCCGAGCAGGCCATGAAGGGCCTCATAGTCCGGCTGTGGCCTGGAGAGGCCATGCCTGGGAGCTACTTTGGCCTCGTGCGGCGGTTGGTGGATGCGTGCCCCTGGGTGGAGGTTATCAAGCGCTCCGCCTGTATTGAAGGTGCTCGTCGGGCCCTTGCCCGCGCAAAGGTGCATTGGGGCAAGCTGGATGCGGAGAAGCTAATCACTGACGCGCCACCAGCGGGCAAGGAATATCGTACGCCCGAGATGTACTATAAGACTGTCCTGAAGGGTGCCCGCAAGATTGCGGATGAGTGCCCGAGGGATGTAATTATTGAGTAAATTCGCAATGTGTTATCCTATGCGCTGAAAACTTTGTTCATATGCGCTAAGCAACGCTTGTTAATTTAAAATATTACCTTCTGTGCGGCCGTTTATTAAATATGAGAGATGGCAAGTCGTCGGCTTCAGCCCCCATGCCACGAGTGCTGGGGTGTTCGGGATAAACTTGAGCACTCTTGTTCCCATTTTTGGGTCCATCTAGGGAGGCGCTCGACACAACGAACAAGGCAACCGGACTTATAGTGCTTGAACACTCTCACTTAGCCATAGAATTCTATAATTTTAAATTTCGGCGAAGCCCCTAGTATTCGGAAGACCGAATTCGGGGCGCTATCCACGCCTTCGTCGGACATTATCTGGAACTTTGCTCTAAGCGGCGTAGGTCTTTAAGGACCCGAAAAGACCTCTCGAACAGCGACCAGTCTCTCGCCTTATCATGACAGTCAGTTTTAGCTTTCTCCACTGAGGCGTTAACCCGACTCAACCAGGGCGCAATCGCAGTGGTTCTCCCAGTGCTACCTTAGCCGATAGAACGGAACGTAAGGTGCCAAACATGGGAGCCGGGCAAACCCAACTATTGACCCAAGACATGATTCGGAGCCGATTCATATAATGCTATAAGTTTGGGGTGCCGCAGTTGTGAAAGTGTTCGGGCTTTATCACACCATAATGCGGGGAACATAAGCCCCTGGTGTATTTGGCCGTACCAAAATGTACGGATGCAACATGTCGTAAATGAACATATATATATATATAAGGTAATGCAATTATGGGCAAAAAGTGCTGCATTTTATTCGAGAAGATCTGCTATGAGTGCGGAATGATACAAATAGTGCGGGAAGGAGGGGATTGGACGAATTAAAGGCGTCTCCCTCCAGGGGTAGGCCGTGGAATGGCGTATTTAACAAATTTAATGCTCGTAATGGAGACCACCTGAGTGTTCGTCGCAGCCTTTGTCCCTCCCTGGCTGTTGCATCATGAGTTCGGCAGGTTCGCCGCCGGACAGAGTTCTGTATAAAAAAGAGAGAAATAAAAGATAAAAAGAGGGACACACTTGGGAGCCCCTGGTGTGGTCGAACCGCACTCTGGGTCTGTTGTGGTTGTGCCTCTCCCCCTATGCCCATGGTATCTCCAAGGCGTAATTATGTACGCGGAGAGTTTGTCTTACAATTGTGCGAGGGCTGGGGTTGAGGCCGCATTGCTACGTGTGCTCGGAACGTGCCAGGTGGTCTTGGTTGATGTTGCTCCGGGCGCGTTTGGCCGTGTCCGGTCGTTTAACAGCCGGACTCGAAAATTGCCTTAAAAGGCTGCTCTGTACTTCTGCCGCGAGAGCCGCTGTATGTTCCTCTGTTCGGAGGGAGCGTTCCGTGTTTCCATTGACCGTGATGACTCCACGAGGGCCTGGCATCTTGAGCTTAAGTTATGCATAATGCGGCACCGCGTTGAATTTTGCGAACGCGGTTCGTCCGAGCAGAGCGTGATAGCCACTGCGGAACGGGACTATGTCGAAGATTAACTCCTCGCTTTGGAAATTATCCGGGGATCCGAAGACCACTTCCAGTGTAACTGAGCCTGTACAACTGGCCTCGACCCCTGGTATGACGCCTTTGAAGGTTGTCTTTGTAGGTTTAATCCTTGAAGGGTCTATGCCCATCTTGCGCACTGTATCCTCATAAAGCAGGTTCAGGCTACTGCCGCCGTCCATCAGGACTCTCGTGAGGTGAAATCCATCAACGATTGGGTCTAAAACCAATGCGGCGAATCCGCCATGGCGGATACTGGTTGGATGGTCTCTTCGATCGAAAGTGATCGGGCAAGAGGACCATGGGTTGAATTTTGGGGTGACTGGCTCCATCACGTATCCGTCCCTTAGTGCACGCTTCCGCTCCCTCTTGGGTATATGTGTTGCGTATATCATGTTTACCGTCCGAACTTGAGGGGGGAATCCCTTTTGTCCTCTATTGTTCGGCGGCCGGGTCTCTTCCTCGTCGTCGCTGTGTGGCCCTTGTCATTGTTTTCGGTGATTAATTTGCCTGCTTGCTTGAATACCCAACAATCTCTGTTGGTGTGGTTAGCTAGCTTTTCGGGGGTTCCATGTATTTGACAGGAGCGGTCGAGTATTCGGTCCAAATTGGACGGACCCGGAGTGGTTCTTTTGAATGGCTTCTTCCGTTGACCGGGCTTGGAGCCTCGGAATCCGGCGTTGACTGCCGTATCCTCATTCCTGTCGCCGTTAATGCGGTGTTTGTTTTTGTTTTGACGTGACCTGCCATTGCGGTCCTTGGTATCCGGACTGCCAGCATTTTTGCTGAGGTTGTTGCTGCGAGCGAGCCAGCTATCCTCTACCGCACAGAAGCGGGTCATGAGTGATGTTAGGGCTGCCATGGATTTCGGCTTTTCCTGTCCTAGGTGCCGGGCCAGCCACTCGTCGCGGATGTTATGTTTGAAGGCAGCGAGGGCCTCTGCATCCGGACAGTCGACGATTTGATTTTTCTTTGTTAAGAACTGTGTCCAGAATTGCCTGGCCGATTCGTCTGGCTGCTGGATTATGTGGCTTAGTTCATCTGCGTCCGGTGGTCGCACATACGTGCCCTGGAAGTTGTCGAGGAATGCGGCTTCCAGGTCTTCCCAGCATCCAATTGACTCTGCGGGCAGGCTGTTAAGCCAATGCCGAGCTGGTCCTTTAAGCTTGAGCGGGAGATATTTGATGGCGTGAAGATCGTCGCCGCGGGCCATGTGTATATGGAGGAGATAATCCTCAATCCAAACCGCGGGGTCTGTTGTGCCATCATAGGATTCGATATTAACGGGTTTAAACCCTTCAGGGATTTGATGATCCATTACTTTGTTAGTGAAGCATAGTGGGTGTGCTGCGCCTCTGTATTGAGCAATATCGCGACGTAGCTCGATAGAGCGTTGTCTGCCATGTTCGGCCCGGCCGGAGGAGTTGTATCCGACGTGACGGTATTCGTCGTGGGTCTTGGGGCGCCCACGTGATCCATAGATAGATCTGGATTGTCTTGCCTTGTCCTCCAATATATCCCGCAAGTCCGGCGCGTTCCCTTGTGGCTTCATGCTTTTTGAGCGATGCCGGGGTACGGTTTTGGTGGAGGGCTTGCACGCCTCTCTGTCGCGGCCACGAGGTGGTCGGTCTGCCATATTGTGCGCTGGTGATGCAGGTTTGTACGCTTCCTCCTCTAGTCGGGGGAGCAACTTGCGTTTTGGGTAACTTTTGGAGGGGCGTTCGAGTTCATACTCTTCGGCCGTGAGGACCTCGGTCCATCTGTCAGCCAGTAGGTCTTGATCAGCTTGAAGCTGTTGCTGCTTTTTCTTTAGGCTGTTTGCCGTGGCCATTAGCCTGCGTCTGAAACGCTCTTGTTCGACGGGATCCTCAGGCACGACGAATTCGTCGTCGTCGAGGCTTGCCTCGTCTCCGGAGGGAGGTAAGTAATTATCATCCTCGACCTCTTCGTCTGCCGCCCTCTAGTGAGGGCTTGCTTCTGCCTCCTCCTGCGCTGGATCGTGCTGGAGGGGGTTGTCTTCGGCACTTTCTGGGGTGTTATTATCTCCTCTGCCGGAATCTCTATTCTTGTTGTGGCGGGATTTAGAGCGGCTCCGCTGACGCCGGCACTTGGGCTGTTTCTTTAAGGAATCGGCCTCCGTTGCTTCTTCGCCGTCCCCATCTTTTGGGGTGTCCACCATGTGTATGTCGTATGACGAGGTGGTCTTCCAGTGTCCTGTAGGCACTGGTTCTTGATAGTCTCCGGCATCGTCGTCCATACCGTCGATGTCTTCGGAGTCCTAGTCGACTATGTCGGTTAGATCGTCGATGGTGGCTATGAAGTGGGTGGTGGGTGGGCTCTAAATTTCTTCGTCGTCCGCATCCCAACCATCCTGGCCGTAGTTCGGCTAGGGCTCTCCGGATAGCGAGAGATGCTTCAGCGAATTTAAGATATCGCCGAAGGGTGAGTGTTGAAAGATGTCCTCGGCGGTGAATTCCATGATCGGTGCCCAATCGGATTCGACTGGCAGGGGCGCAGGAGGTTCGGAGTCCGGCAGAGAGTCCGGAACCTCGGAGTCATGAGCTTTATGCGGGACAAGGTAAGTGTTCGGCTCCATCGCCGTAGAAGTTGCAGCTCCCGAGGCGGTGTCCAGCCATCCATCCTCGATCTGTGCGATCGGCTCCAGACTATGGGTCGGAGCGGATTCGTGTGCGGCCTCCAAGGTGTTGTCCGGCGGCAGAGTTAGGTCGTGCCCATCGTGACAGCGTGGCACGCTCGGTTGTGGCTCAGATCCATCGAAGATCAAGTCCCCGCAGATATCGGCCGTGAAGTTTAGGCTTCCAAACCTGACCTGACGGCCAGGGGCGAAGCTTTCGATCTGCTCCAGATGGCCAAGCGAGTTGGCCCGCAGTGCGAAGCCGCCGAATACGAAGATCTGTCCGGGGAAAAAGTCTCACCCAGGATAGCGTCGTTGTCGATTGAAGAGGCCATCAAGCCTATCGGTGACGACACAGAGGAACTCTCAATGAAAGCACCAATGTCGGTGTCAAAACCGGCGGATCTCGGGTAGGGGGTCCCGAACTGTGCGTCTAGGCGGATGGTAACAGGAGACAAGGGACACGATGTTTTACCCAGGTTCGGGCCCTCTTGATGGAGGTAAAACCCTACGTCCTGCTTGATTGATATTGATATTGTGGATGTTTACAAGAGTGGATCTACCATGAGATCAAGGAGGCTAAACCCTAGAAGCTAGCCTATGGTATGACTGTAATGGTTGTTGTTGTTGTGTCCTACGGACTAGAGCCATCTGGTTTATATAGACACCGGAGAGGGCTAGGGTTACATAGAGTCGGTTACAATGGTAGGAGATCTACGTATCCGTATCGCCAAGCTTGCCTTCCACGCCAAGGAAAGTCCCATCCGGACACGGGACGAAGTCTTCAATCTTGTATCTTCATAGTCTTGGAGTCTGGTCGATGATGATAGTCCGGCCAATGATAGTTCGGCTGATGATGGTAGTCCGGCTATCCGGACACCCCCTAATCCAGGACTCCCTCAGTCATAATGGGCCTTGGGTTAGTGGGCTATAAATGGGCTATATGCGAACATGCTATCGACAGGCTTTCTTTCGGCTGGCCCGCCACCTTTTGGCCGAGTCAAACGGGCCGGCCTTTTCACAGGAATGGGCCTCTGTTGGGCCGTGCCACGTGTCGATGTATCATAGGCGCCTTCGGTCCAATGAGTGGATAACATCTGTCCCAATGGTGAGCCGACACGTGTTTCCTCCAGCCAATGCTGATTTTACACGTGGAAAATCCCCATTGGTCGGGGCTGTTAGCGGGTTATATCGGATCCAAACCGGACCCGATAGCTTAACGGTGTTCTGCTATGATGGATGTCACATGGCAGTCACCCTTGAAGAAAGCACTTCTATGACGCGTGATTTATGGTCATGGAAGTGGACACTTCCGTGATGATAATTTTGGTAATGTCATGGAACACTTCTACGACAGCATAGATATGACTATCTTGATTCTGTCATAAAATCATCATGGATGTACATGCATGACAAAAAACGCGACCTACTGTGACAAACACGTATCATCACGGAAGTGTATTTTTTGTAGTGTACATGTATACGTGGGATGTGTGTGTGTGTGCACGCGCATGATCGAGATAAAAGAAAGATCGTAGCTGAGGTAACAAGCTAAACGTCGAGATCCATGCGGAACTACTAATGAGACTGAAGTCTGTCTACAAAAAACATAAAATAGGCAAACGTGAGTACAAATGTACCCAACAAGACTTACATCAGAGCTATCTACATATGCATCATTATCAACAAAGGGATGGTGGGGATTAACTGCGACTACAATGTAACTCTTTGAGGTGGCGCACACGAGTCCACATATTCACCATATCAATACACCACTATGGATCCACCCCCGTCTCCCAACGAGAACGCCATCCATAGCACTCACGCTTATCTTGCGCACGTTAGAGTATCCAATTTCACTTGTCTATGAACTGTACAGGCAACCCAGAAGTCCTTTACCGCGGACACGGCTATTCGAATAGATCATTTATAACCCTGCAGGGGTGTACTTATTCACACATGCTCTCGCCACTTACTACCATGTACACGTCGTGTATCTCGGCAACCTTCAACCAAAGTCTGGCAAGGGAGTCGGCCACGACGTGACTAACCACACAGCTCTCTAGTCCAGGTTTATCGCCTATTCAGGTTCCATCCGCAAGGAGATCCGGCCGGGGTGTCGCTCACGGCCCCAAACGATGTGAGCAGGGTTCCCAAGCTCACCATCCGGGTGCCACTTGGTACATCGTGCCACTGCACCTAGTCTGTCCCAAGCCCACCTGTACCGGGTGCCACTTGGTAGACTACTAGCACTACCTACAAACACCAGAAACTAGTTGCAACTACTGGACAGAGATCGAGTTGATTAATAAGTCGAGAGGGGCACTTAAGCATTCCAATGCGTGGTAGTAGCTGTTCATGGATCACAAACATAGAACTCAGTTCCTGAGGACGGCTTCAATGAGACAACCCACCATGTACTTGTGGGGACCCCGACTCATAAGTCGAGATCACCGAATGCACGTGTATAGTGATCCCAGAGATCAATGCTCACTGAACACACAGAAGCTGAATAACAAGAGTCTTACATCCATACATACCATTTTACACAAGTAGGACCATCATGGTCAAGTCTTTGAGTGAATCATCGCAGCGGAAATCTTCAATAACAACTTGGACCCATGCCATCTGCCTTAACCCTACAGGCATTCTGACTGGGAAGCGTCCTAGCTCACATGAACAAGCATTCTGACTGGCTAATATGAAGAAATGGCTCATTATTTTGTGTGGCACATAAAGTATTAGGAAAAATGTTTAAAAACTAAGTTATGAACTTAGAAGTATCAAGGATTTTGAATCATGGCATGATCATTAGGAAAGGTTTTTGGATCAAAGAGAAGGAGTATAAGAGTTGCAGGATTTATTTTATTTTTTAGAGCACTTGCAAAAACAGACAAAAACCAATCAAGGCAAGGTCCAAAACACTCAAAAGTTTTTGGCAAACCATATTTTATCATGATTGTTAGCTTAAGTGTAGTGGCATGAAAATCAGGGTGTGACAGACCTACCCCCCTTACAAGAATCTCATCCCCGAGATTCCCAAACTATGCGTGGAAAGGGATATAGAAACTTGGATTTGGGGTAGTCTTCAAGTCCTCATGTTGCTTCTGCTTTTGTGTAGTGCTCCATTGAGCTTGAAGTACTTGATGGTGTGGCTTCGTGTATGACGCTCTTCTTGATCCAGGTTGCTAATGGGTAGCTCGCGGTAGGTTAGATTGGGCTAGGGGTCCATGGCTCGGTGGTCAATGCCCTCGTAGAGATCGGGCATGTTAGGAATTTGGAAACACTTCTGGGGTTGTGATGCATGGAAAGCGTTGTGCACATCAGGTAGCTCAGGTGGCAACTCCAGCTGGTAACTGTCTTTTCCTCGTCTCGTAGTGATCTCAGAGGGGGTTGTTACATCTTGGAGTGATCTCGAAGGGGGGCGATGAATCTTGGTGTGGGTCTCCTTGTCATGGAAATGCTTGGTTCCTTAGAGAGGAGTGGCTTGCAGATACACATGGTCTTTGATGCGGAAGTATACTTCTTGAAGATGGTGGTTGGTGTAGTTCTTCCTCCTAGACATGACGATCTTCAGATGTTCCTTCACCAGCTCAACGATTCTTCTTCCGTCTTCGGGTAGACAAGTATGTCATCAAAGAAGGATGACAACTAACTTTTCCAAGCACTCCATGAAGCCTATTGGGTACGTAAAGTGGGATGAGGCATTTGGTGATGGTCACGGATGAGTATTGGCCAAGGTCTTATCGATCTAGAGCCAAAGCCCAAAGTCAGGATCCGACCATGTTGTGGCTTGGTAGGGCATAAGGGTTTCAAGGATTCGAGTGTGCGAGTGAACATTTATCATCTTCTCTCTAAGAACGATTTCTGAGATGCCAATTGTGCTATCTAGTCCTTTAAACAAATCACATCATATCACTGATAGCATCATTTTGTATAGGTCAACTCCAATCATCACTCATGTGATTCATATCCTCATGACTCCCCAAGAGGAGGTCTAACAGAATCATATACGTCTACGATCCCCAAACTCATATGTATGGCTACCCCTAAAAATCCATGGGTAGAGCATACAAGCTGCTAAGCTTGGATTTAATAACCACCATCCAAGTGCTCAGTCTATTGATCCAAGGTCCAAGATAGTGCATCTCTATCCTAAGGAAACACGTCGTAAGCCACTCCAAGATCTTGTTTCCTTCCTATGAATCAACTCCAACAGCCCATAAACTTCCATTAATCAGTACACAATCCATTAATTCCACAAATCCAATGTCTATGGTGTTCCACATGATCTCCTAATGTTCCTATAATCCCCAAACACTTGAAAGGGCTATCTCTACTATAGTAAGTCCACCAATTCCCATTTATCATTGTCAAGTAAACCACGAGGTCAGGCTTATATAGATCCCAAAATATACTCCGAAAATTGATCCAATCTCCTAGTTTATTGTCTGCCGAGAAACATGGTATCATAATTGAGATCATCAGCATAAATCCAATTTAATCCGAACCATGTAGACTTACTTAGCATCTAGACTCCATTAGGATCACCTATTTAATCCAAATTTGATGTCCAACGAGAATTCCTACACTTTCCCTCAAGTCGTTATCATAATATCAACTATCTCCTATCAATATCCCCTGGCTAGGTCAAATCCCTATACTTCCAAGAATTTTATCTTGCGATCATAATTGTCCTATAAATCCAATTTACTCAGGGGTAATGCAAGCTATGCTACTCTATAATCATGATCCCACCAAGTTCATCTACCAACATTAAAGCCTTATAATCCACCAAAGAGTCTCAGATAATTCCTCAGGGTCATTGATATAAACTCATCAAATCATTTGTCCTCTATTCCTTTATCCTCAAATCAGTCTTCCCTATGGCATCGTCAGTTCTTGTGCTATATTAGGATGATAATGTGCTCGTTCACTATGTCCACTAGTCCCATAATGAACCCAGTGCCGTGCAAGGTTTACTGCAGCTTACCTTGTTCTCTTGTGATTTTGTAGGTTAAGCTCAGGGTTAAGGTTTCGAGCTGGGGTATCTCGTGAAGTCTCGAAGGGTCTAGGAATGGGTTTCTAGTCTGGAGGGTTAAACATAACTCTACGGGGTTTCACTTGGTCGAGGAGGTTGTAGAAAGGTTCTTTAGTGCCAGTTGGTCGCCGAAGTAGAATCCCTTGGTGTATCTTGTCTTACTGGTCTTCAGAGATGAGAGGGAAAAGTAGCATAGAGGAGGGGGATGCCAAAAAGGGGTTTCTATAGTGCAGGTGCAAACAAACGGGTGCCAAAAAGGGCCAAACAAAAGAAACAAGGTACGGAAGGTGATATAGTCGCATACTTGTCTCCTTGGGCAAAAGTGCGACCTATATCAAAACACAAACAAATAAAAACAAGCAACACACAATCATGGTTCTATTCGAACCATCATACGGACCCGACTACGCATAGGGGGTACACGACTTATCCTACCCTAGGGGTTCTCGGACTCAGTAGTCATGCCTTGTGCCTCATGCAGTCTTCTGAGTTTTCCTCAAGTGTTGCTATGTCTCTTGTTTGATGAAACGATCTGGGTTGAGCCTGAAGAATCTTCAACAACTTCTCGCCTGATGAGGTGGTGGGGTGATGGTGGCTCCTCGTGGCTGTCTTTGACTTGGTCTTCTCTTGTCTTCTTAATCATGATGATCGCTTTTGTTTTCTAAGGCGTCGACGGTACTAGGTTCGTAATCCTTTATGCAAGGACATTAACAAGGCATAGAGAGGTCCAACATGTCGGTTATGTTGATGACAACATCGACACCAAGAGTGGGGGATGTAGAGAACCGTTTTCCTGCTCACTATAGTGAGGCGGACCAAATGGTGAGGTTCTCATCCACCGGTGGTTGTCGATAGAACGACGGTAAGGACATGATTGCTCTAATAGTGATGTATATCATGGTCTTGCATATCTTACCCCCTGATTGTCATAGGACAAGGTTGCATCATCCTAGGGCAAATTCAAAGGTATCACCATCCTTTGGGTCTTGATGTCCTCATTCCTCGAGACGGTATCTTCTGTTGGTATCGTGCTATCGTGGTGTCGCCAAACTTGTGTTCAGAAGACATGGGCGAATGGCTGGCAAGGCGTCGTCCTTCTAGGTTATTCACGAGGATTACAAGGAATCCAGTGGTCAGGGGCATAAGGGTACTAGCGACCATTTGCAAAAGTTTTGAAGGGGAAGAGATCAATAAGTTTTGGAAAAAAACTCAGAAGGGGAGAGTAGTAGAGATAGTTTTCAAAAATCAGTGGTAGTTTGAAAATAGTTTTACCCTAACTAACGACCATGCTAACTAAGGCTTCCTACTGTCAGGATGGCTCTGATACCAGCTCTGTGGGGACCCCGACTCATAAGTCGAGATCACCAAATGCATGTGTACAGTGATCCCAGAGATCAATGCTGAATAACAAGAGTCTTACATCCATACATACCATTTTACACAAGTAGGACCATCATGGTCAAGTCTTTGAGTGAATCATCGCAGCGGAAATCTTCAATAACAACTTGGACCCATGCCATCTGCCTTAACCCTACAGGCATTCTGACTGGGAAGCATCCTAGCTCGCATGTTCGTCACCAAGGTACTCTTCATTCTATCCTGGTCTTTCATGCCTGGCCAATAAAATAACCAGTGGCAAGCCAATGAGTACTTTGAATGTACTCGCAAGCAACCCATGTTTTGGTTCAAGATACAACAATGCATGATATAGGTAAATTTTTGCAGAAAGCTAGTTTTGAGTACAATGGCATGTTCAAAAACTTGTAAGACATGCATTAGGAGAATTCAAGTAACCATGAGGACAGGTTACAGATATAAACATAAATAGAGTGGGCATCAACCCAACTCAATCATGTCAAGTCCTTTGACTTGACCCAAGTAGATCTTCCCACTTATCCAAACACACACACACACATTGGTTTGTAAACATGTGGATGTAGCCCAAGAGCGGTTACCCAACTGTCCTTGAGCGTGGACAAGGCTATTCGAATAGTTTTACACTCTGTAGAGGTTGCACACTTTACCCACAAGATCCAGGGAACTTCCGTGTCATCCACGACCCACGGTACCTCAAGTACCCGGGGTAAGCACCCGATCACTGTCTTTCCCTAGACGACACTAACATAGAGTCCACTCGATTGGTAGTAACCCCCATGCCCAACATTTCACATCTTAAAATTGTGGAGCATCGCTCCCATATTCATCACATACCACTGGCACGGGGTACCAACGTTGTGTCTGGTGCCCCATAAAAATGTTCTTGGCCGCCCTACCTGGCACGACACCGTCCCGAGAGAGAGCACCAACTCTCAGCTCTGTGGGGACCCCGACTCATAAGTCGAGATCACCGAATGCACGTGTACAGTGATCCCAGAGATGAATGCTCACTGAACACACAGAAGCTGAATAACAAGAATCTTACATCCATACATACCATTTTACACAAGTAGGACCATCATGGTCAAGTCTTTGAGTGAATCATCGCACCGAAAATCTTCAATAACAACTTGGACCCATGCCATCTGCCTTAACCCTATAGGCATTCTGACTGGGAAGCGTCCTAGCTCGCATGTTCATCACCAAGGTACTCTTCATTCTATCATGTTCTTTCATGCCTGGCCAATAAAATTACCAGTGACAAGCCAATGAGTACTTTGAATGTACTCGCAAGCAACCCATGTTTTGGTTCAAGATACAACAATGCATGATATAGGTAAATTTTTTGCAGAAAGCTAGTTTTGAGTGCAATGACATGTTCAACAACTTGTAAGACATGCATAAGGAGAATTCAAGTAACCATGAGGACAGGTTACAGATATCAACATAAATAGAGTGGGCATCAACCCAACTCAATCATGTCAAGTCCTTTGACTTGACCCAAGTAGATCTTCCCACTTATCCAAACACACACACTGGTTTGTAAACATGTGGACATATCCCAAGAGCGGTTACCCAACTGTCCTTGACCGTGGACACGGCTATTCGAATAGTTTTACACTCTGCAGAGTTTGCACACTTTACCCACAAGATCCGGGGAACTTCCGTGTCATCCACGACCTGTTGTACCTCAAGTACCCGGGGTAAGCACCCGATCACTATCTTTCCCTAGACGACAATAACATAGAGTCCACTCGATTGGTAGTAACCCCCGTGCCCAACATTTCACATCTTAAAATTGTGGAGCATCGCTCCCATTTTCATCACATACCACTGGCACGGGGTACCAACGGTGTGTCCGGTGCCCCATAAAAATGTTCTTGGCCGCCCTACCTGGGACGACCCCATCCCGAGAGAGAGCACCAACTCTCCCCCGTCACTAGTAATGTGGGCTCCAAGCTAGTATCGGCCTAGGTAACCAATAATGCCCTTTCCCATATAAGGGTAGAGTGGTTGCGCATGTAAGGTTGGAATAACGGTCGCAACTTAAACCAATCCGTTTTGAAAACAACACACACACTTGCCTCGGTACACCACTTCATCATCAAGTGGCTACCCAACTCATCATCTCCCCCCGGGCATAAGTGGCACCCGATGGGGTTTTCGAAAAGTCTTTTGAAAATACTTTGTCTCCATCACCATGCATATTCCCGTCCCTTTTTGCGTAGCACTACTTTAACATCCTATCTACCCCCACCGGCATACCCCTCATAAGAAGGTAGGGTCATGCACAATGCAAGTATCAACGAGGAAGTACGGTGGCAAACCATCAAAGTGGTTACCACCTCATCATGATTCTGTTGGAATAACAATATGGTGCTATATGACATGCATAAAAAGGGTTTCATAGACATGGTCAAAGGGCTGCTTGCCTGTTTTAACAAAGTCTTCAAGGTCTTCAAATATCTCTGGTCCAACTCCGAGCATTTCGTCTACTTTATCAACTATCGTCGAAAACAACCATAATAAGCAACACGACAAGGCAAAAATAAAAGTGCTCTAAAAATGTGAGTTGGACTTTTCTAGCATACCTCTGGTCATATGAGGAATGACCAAGGTGATTTCATTGGAAGTGGATCAATGGATATTTCTAAACATTTCGATATGATGGAATCAAGGGGTTCATGGATTTGCAAGAAGTGTACAGAAGAACTACTTGAAAAATGATCAAAGGCATCCATTTAACAAGGAATAATTTTAGAAGCATCTAGGAGTTGGTTTCACTGGATTTGGAGTTCAAATGAATTTCCTATGAATTTGCAAAGTTGGCTAATATGAAGAAATGGCTCATTATTTTGTGTGGCACATAAAGTATTAGGAAAAATGTTTAAAAACTAAGTTATGAACTTAGAAGTATCAAGGATTTTGAATCATGGCATGATCATTGGGAAAGGTTTTTGGATTAAGGAGAAGGAGTATAAGAGTTGGAGGATTTATTTTATTTTTTAGAGCACTTGCAAACAACAGACAAAAACCAATCAAGGCAAGGTCCAAAACACTCAAAAGTTTTTGTCAAACCATATTTTATCATGATTGTTAGCTTAAGTGTAGTGGCATGAAAATCAGGGTGTGACAGTACTCCTACATGGCCTCTCACCGCTACCTTTACCAAATCATGTACACACACTTAGCTCACACACAGTAGGACATGTTCACACACCTCCAATTCATCCCCGCTGAATCAGACCTGACCCAACTCTAAGCAGTAGCAGGCATGACAAACAAGCATGAATGAGTAGGCACATCAGGGCTCAAACAACTCCTACTCATGCTAGTGGGTTTCATCTATTTACTGTGGCAATGACAGGTCATGAAGAGAAAAGGGGTTCAGCTACTGCAGCATGTAACAGTTGAAATGTTGTTTTCCTAATGCAGTAAAAGAGAGCAGGAGCGAGAGAGTGGGATTGTATCGGAATGAAGAAGGGGGGTTTGCTTGCCTGGCACTTCCAAAGATAGTATAGTTCTTCATCGGCGTCATCGAACTCATCGCCGGAACACGTCTTCCGAGAGGGGACAAAACCGGCAACAGAGAAAGAACACAATCAATGCAATGCAACTGTCAGGACCCCGACTCAATGCCACATCGATCTAGCATGTAACACCTCATATCACTTTGCGGCCTCACGCACGGTATTCCCACGGGTGTCGCCTTACCTTAACCCGGGACCGTTTGCGCCTTTTGGCACACGTATATGACAGTGTCGCTAGCATCCATATGATAAGGAGCCCGGGCTGACATGGCTAGACGTAAACCCAAAGTGGCACCGACTTACAGGGACAGGCATCCATGACCCAGCATCGAACGTGTCGGTCATCAGCGAGTGAAACCAGGCTGTAGCACTGGGCTTGCAGGACTCCGGTGAATCGGGCTGTAGCGGGCTAACAGGACTCCGGTATTCATCGCGTGACATTTCCCCGAAGGGACAGACACAGGAACGAAGAAAGACACATGCCGGCCAGCCTAAGTGTTCCGGAGCAGTAGCAAGCTACCATGGCTCAGTGGAAACACTAGGAGACATTTCCCGGTAAGAGAGGCTACTAAAGATAAACAACTAGATAGTCAGATCCCACACATATCAAGCATTTCAATAACATACACACAATATGCTCGATATGTGCAAATACAACATGGCATCACAACATGACTCTACGACTCAAGTAATTTATTCAATAGGCTCCGAGGAGCGAGATATTACAAACAGGGGTCTCACGACCCAACACTCAGAGCATACAAATCAAAGCACAAGCGGAAGCTATCATGTCTGAGTACAGACATCTATAAATGAAAAAGGCTGAGAAGCCTGACTATCTATCAGATCCTGCCGAGGGCACAAGATCGTAGCTGAGGTATCAAGCTAAACGTCGAAGTCCACGCGAAACTACTAGTGAGACCGAAGTCTCTCTGCAAAAACATAAAATAGGCAAACGTGAGTACAAATGTACCCAGCAAGACTTACATCAGAACTAACTACATATGCATCATTTTAAACAAGGGGGATGGTGGGGTTTAACTGCAGCAAGCCAGCTTTGACTCGGTGGCTATCCTGAACTACGACTGCAATGAAACTCTTTTGAGGTGGCGCACACGAGTCCACATATTCACCATATCAATACACCACTATGGATCCTCTCCCGTCTCCCTACGAGAACGCCATCCATAGCACTCACGCTTATCTTGCGTATTTTAGAGTATCCACTTTCACTTGTCTATGAACTGATATAAGCAACCCAGAAGTCCTTTTCCGCGGACACGGCTATTCGAATAGATGATGTTAACCCTGCAGGGGTGTACTTCTTCACACACGCTCTCACCACTTACCGCCGTTTACACGACATGTACTCGGCAACCTTCAAGCGGAAGCCCAACGTGGGTGTCGGCCACGGCCTGCCTAAACACTCGAGTCTCTAGTCTAGGTTTATCGCCTATTCGGGTTCCATCCATGAGGAGATCCGGCCGGAGTTTCGCTCACAGCCCCAAACGATGTGAACAGGGTTCCCGAGATACCAAACGGGCATCCGGTACACCGTGCCACGTGCCTACCGCATCACAGCCCACCCCTACAGTCAGCGCTGCCCACGGCCTCCAGCATACTACAAACACCAGAAACTACTTGCAACTCCTGGACAGAGGACAAGGGTGATCAAGAAGCCTAGAGGGTCCATTGGTTTCGGGCCCAATGCGTGGTAGTAGCTGAATCATGGATCACAAACACAGAACTCAGTTCCTAAGGACGGCTTCAATGAGACAACCCACCATGTACTCCTACATGGCCTCTCACCGCTACCTTTACCAAATCGTGTTCACACACTTAGATCACACACGGTAGGACATGTTCACACGCCTCTGATTCATCCCCGATGAATCAGACCTGACTCAACTCTAAGCAGTAGCAGGCATGACAAACAAACATAAATGAGTAGGCTCATCAGGGCTCAAACAACTCCTACTCATGCTAGTGGGTTTCATCTATTTACTGTGGCAATGACAGGTCATGCAAAGGATAAAGGGGTTCAGCTACCGCAGCAAGTAACAGTTGAATCGCTGTTGTCCTAATGCATTAAAAAAGAGCAGGAGCGAGAGAGTAGGATTGTATCGGAATGAACAAGGGGGTTTTGCTTGCCTGGCACTTCTGAAGATAACATTGAGTCTTCATCAGTGTCAACGATCACATCATCGGTATCACGTCTATCGGAAGGGGCAATCACCGGCAACTGAGGAAAAACACAATCAAATGCAATGCACAATATGATGCATGAATGTGACATGGCAATATGCTGTGTTTTGTGCTAATGCAACTAGAACCAGATTAAATGAAGTTGGTTTGAATACAAGATTCAAATTCAAACTCCATATGTGATTATTTAAATGCCCTTTAATTGATTTGTGCTAAACAGCAGCTATAAGTTGTTCTAACATGCATGAAAATGGTACAGATGGATTCCTTGAATTTTTCTGATAATTTTTCATATATAATTTATTTAATTTGGAGTTACAGTTAATTTTCTATGAATTTTAGAAGTTTATACCATTTTCTGGATTTTCTGATTTATTTTTAAATCCAGAAATACTTATTGCGTCAGCACTGCGTCACAGTGACGTCAGCAGGGTCAACTGGGCGCCCTAGGTCAAACCTGACGTGTGGGGGCCACACGTCAGTGACACAGGAGCTAAACCCGGTCAAACCCAGCGCTGACTGGGGTTTGACCAGGGGTGGGGCCCACTGTCAGTGGCTGTGGGGGCGTTTAGTGTGGTCATTAGTGGCTAATGACAGCGCCACGTCACTGGCCACCGGAGTTCGGCCGGCGGCGACCCGAAACGCGGCGGAAGTTCACCGGGGTTGCGCTACGGGCGGCGGCTGGACGCGCGAAGGGCACCAGAAGGTAGCCCGTGCCCGTGCGCATCTAGGGGGGCCAACGGGAGGTGCGGGGGTGGCCGGGGTTCGCCGGAATGGAGCCCGAGGCGGCGGCCGGAGCTCGGGTGGGTGCGGGGTTAGCGCTGCGGCTTGCAAACGAGCTAGCTGCCATGCTAGCGTTACTCCACGGGTCGTTGCGAGTGCAACGGACGCACGCGCGGGGCCATTTGGTCACCGGGGCTTCGCCGGCGACGAGCCCGCGCGGCGATGGCTACGGAAAGCAAGGGGGCGGCGGCTACGGCAAGCAAACGAAGGCGGGATTAGGGGGAAGAGGACCGGGGGCTCACCACGGTCACGAAGAGATGCTCGGCGAGGTCGGGGACGGTCCGGAGCCGGCGAATTTGACGAAGATGGCCGGCGGGTCCGAGGTAGAAGACGACGGCGATGGCGGCGATGCAGGGCTTCCGGAGGGCTGTGGATCGGTGGGGAGGAAGAGGGGGTCGAGGCGTCTCCGTGGCGTCGCGAGGGAGTCGGGGAGGCTGCCACGGCGAAGCAGGAGGTGGCCGGAGCTCTTCGGGCGCGCGCCACGCCTCGCCTCTGCCTACTGGCAGAGGAAGAAGAGGACAAGGGGGGGGAGGTGGGCTGGGCCGGCTGGGGAGCTGGGCCAGGTAGGCCGCGGTAAGTGGCCCAGGTAGGTTTTCTACTCTTTTTTATTTTTTTCTGTTCTGTTTTGTTTTATTTAATTTATTTTGCCACTGTTTTTGAATTAAAAATAATTCAAACAATGCCAAAAACTCCTCTGAATATTTTATATTGCTAGATGGACTTTTCCAAAAGCTTATAAAATATTTCAGGGGGTATTTGAAATTATATTCTAATTATATGAATATAATTCAAATTCAAATAACTAATGAATTAAATTCAAAGTCCCAAAAATAAATCCTTAAAAATGTTCAAAATTTTTGGTTGGGACCAGAACCCTTACCAAAAATTATCAAACATTTAAAAAGGCATTTTGGAGCAATGAATGAGATTTCTAGGGTTTTTGCCCCTCTTTTATTTAGGGTTTTGAGGCTTCCAATATTCCTCAATTCAAGTTTCAAAAATATAGACATGATGCACACATGAAGCTAGCCTAGAGCAATGCCAGAAGCTAGGGGTGTGACAACTCACCCCCACTAAACAAGAATCTCGTCTCGAGATTCAAGCGTAGGGTAAGGTGAAGGGTAACGCAAACTAGCACAATCTTCACGATCCAGGTTGCACTTCATAGGAACGTTGATTCGAACACCATCTTTGTCTTGTCGTCTTGCTCTGAGAACTCCAGCTAATCATGACAAGAAGAGGAAAGGAAAACTCTGGAAAGATCGGTCTTCTCGAAGGTCGAATAACTCAGGATTAACTCATGGAATGAGACATAGAACCATCTCTCGGGTTGAGACACGAGGTACACATCAAGAGGGGTGGAAAGAAACGGATGACGAAGGTTCACTAGGTAGAACACAAATCCACACCTAAGAAGGTGGTATACGATTGTCCACGTAGCGAGGAGTTGAGTTGCTATGATACCATAACGATGCACCTTAGGGAAGGTGACTCGTAGATATATCCCCTTAAGTGGCAAAAAGAATTACCTTTGATTCAAAGATCATTGAAACTCTTTATACCAGCCTAAGGCAATTCACAACGATCGTTTGGAGAGGGGTTAGTAGAATGGCATACTCGGACTTGGATGATGTGGATTACCTTGTTGAAGACAACACAATGGATGAATTTGCTTATCACCGGAAATGGAAGAGACCCATGGTAGAACGGCACATTGGCGGTGCAAGCTGGGAACAAAATGCAAATGCTGGGAATGATTCTGGTAACTGGGGAAGAACCCAACAATAGAGAGTGAATTCACTGTTTGAAAGGATCGTAGCATTGCCGAGGAAACTGAGAGCAAACCCAGTTAGTGCCGAGGATAACACGTAGCGCTTGTGCGTGCTCTCAAGAACTTGAGCATTTCCATAATCATCAAGGTTTTACCAACATCCGTGTCAAGGATCCTGGCAACACAACTTGCTACCATGATGAATGGTGATGGAGGATGCAGATGCAAAGGAAGATAACACCTTCTCAAATTTCACCCTTGGCGGGGCCAAGGAGATAAAATCTGGATGATTGACCGTGAGACATTTAGCACTCCGCTTCTAATGTTCTCCTTGATGTGCTAGCGTAATCCACCCATAGATATGGTTTGATATCTAGAACATCAAGTAAAAGTTCGGACTTCGGAACACAGAAATCCATAGGGGCAACTAGGGAGTAAACCCTACGAAATCCCTATGGGGAGGTGGCCAACTTCTTCAATCAAGATATTATAATAACAGGTCTTCCGGCTGGATGTGTTGGCCACGACATCCACTTTACCGGTTATCGCGCGACCAATATTATAATTCTTGGGAAATATTCCAACCATCACATCTCCTTGAGATTCAGATCTGGTTGGTGTCAGGATATTCCAGACTCATCGAGTCTAGGAAGAAAAACGAAAGTTTGCAACACAAATCGACGAGATGACGTTGCGAGATTCTCGGGAAATGAACTACGATAGTGAGCTCCAAAACATGAGCTGGTTCTGCTACAAACGTGTGAACACGTTGTCCCAGACAAGCATGACCACAAAGTGGTCTTATAATAAAACACTACCGAGTTCAGGAGGGGGAACCATCAGCGAGGATATCGAAGTTTTGTACAAATCCGTCTGGTACCTTCGGGACTAGCACTTAGAACTTATTAACCTTGAACAAATCAATCAGTGGCTTGGTGTGCTAGGGACCCATATAGAATGGAGGTTGCAAGTCTCCGAACCACAGAATACTTCGCACGTATGCTTGACTGATTTGGGATGATTCCAAAGGAAACAACATTGACTTTCTCGAATCCACGGCGGCAACTTGCATCAAATGCACATGAACTGGAGGAAGTCACTTCTTACATCCGAACATATGCTTCATGAACTAGCATGAAGAAATGCTTTCAAAAGTTTCCAACACTAGCTTAATGTTCAACAAATCATGGAGGAGATAAGAATGTTGTCAATGGGCTCAACAACAATTCATCCGGGTTTCCTTTTAAAAGGAATTCCATAGTTAAGTGAACACGGTGATAGCATTGGTCAGACCAAAGAATATAATGGTGTATGCTCGAGGAAAACCCACAAGTAGGACAACATTACGAACATCGTTGGTACTGATTTGATTTGACGATAGCCCACACTCAAATCAAAGGATTGATAAGACAATAGGTCCAATAACTGACCACAGGGACCAATCGATGAAGATATCATCTTTCTTCAACACACACACACACACAAAAAGATATCCCTTAACATGAACTAAGTCGGACAAGCTTTTATCTTCCAACTCTCCAGGTTGTTGTCTAGCTTAACCAACTAGCTTAGGGGTATCCAACACGGATTCTTGGAGAAAGGGTGGTTTACAGGATAAACCAACTTGATCACGAGCTCAACATAACAGTCAGGTGACAACCCGGTAACACTTCCAAGAAGATATTTGGAAAGTCACGACCCACCGGTATGTTACTAAGCTCGAGAACAATCTTACTTTTCAGGGCAAGACGATATGATCAAATAAGCAAGGATTGGCACTATCCTAACTCATTGATCGGAGAGTGCACCAGAAATAAGGACTAGGTAGCACAATCAACCTTAGGGTGACGATTCAATAACCAACACACTAAGAATGAAATTATTGTCCTTTAACTACCCAGCAACGAGGTTGCTGGGAGTATTGATTTCACACATCACAATTCATTTGTCGGTATTCCGGTTGCTTCAACTCGAGGGCCGAGGAATGACTAATGATGGTGAGAAGTATCACTACGTCAAAATTCATGAGAGTTGGTGCAGTTCTCATGACAATTCTGACATAAAGGGGGTAATACTCCAAGGTAGAACAAAACCAAAAGCTGGATTGGCATTTGATCTACGGAATACAACTATTTTGACCCAATCCTAGATATGGATGAGGTACTGGAGTTTGTTTCTCCTAGTCATTCTGCGATAGAATGGATTGACGGACCACAAGAGTAATAGACATCGATAAACGAACGCACGCATACTCTTGACTATCAATTGATAGACGAGGGTCAGAATGCAACTAAAGAGAACAACTCAAAGAAACATACGATTTTCTGAGTTGTGGATGCATGGTTTGGCATGTCGAACGAATTCAACATATTTCTTCCGGGCAATCCATGCGGAAAGGTAGAACTGGCAGAGCCACAATATATAATGGAGAACTCATCAAAAATAATCCTGTTGTGATATTTCAGTTCAACGAGGAACTTCTGCCATAAGTAGTTCATGGTATTTGGAAGAAGAAGATACCACGGACTTCAAGGACTATCGCAAAGGTTACTAATATCCTAAAGGCACTAGCAATTACTATCAACATGAAGTAGGTAGAGTGAATCTCGGGTTCAGAACCCAGGAGTAGAATACCTACTACTAAGTAGCATCACGGAATGCTTTCGAGGATAAAGGCCAGAATCATCATACTGGGACACCAATCATGGCTAAATTACTAGGTGATCCCCTAAGACACCTAGGGTCATAATACCAGCTCCAACATATATGTCAAGGCAATAAAGTACCTCAACTCACCGATTAGTGTGGTTAATCTGGCCCAAAGGAACATCGAAACGGGAGGAAGGAATTTGCAAATTGCATCAGATTGTATAGAAACCTGGGATGACTCGGACAGCATAACGGCTGTAAATGCTCAGAAAAGATTTGAGACATTCACAAAAATGGTGGCATAACCACTCAGGAGCACAATATCAAGGTTTCGAGATCAACAATTAACATACGGAAGTAGTAGGAACCGAACTGAGACTTAGATCCAACAATCTTATAAGTCTACTGATTAGTAACACGTGATCCTAATAGAAAGAAGAGATAGCCTAGTTCTTAATCCCCGTAGAAGAGAAGATGATGACTCAGATCAGAAGGCCATGAGGTATAAGGAGTAAAAAGAGCCTTACGTTCCATCCCACAATCAATTCCCTTATATAACTAAAGAATTTCTAGACTCAACTTCGACCAGTTTGGCTTGGTAATCCTACAGGCAGTCAAGCTCTGATACCAACGCTGTCAGGACCCCGACTCAATGCCACATCGATCTAGCATGTAACACCTCATATCACTTTGCGGCCTCACACACGGTATTCCCACGGGTGTCGCCTTACCTTAACTCGGGACCGTTTGCGCCTTTTGGCACACGTATATGACAGTGTCGCTAGCATCCATATGATAAGGAGCCCGGGCTGACATGGCTAGTCGTAAACCCAAAGTAGCACAGACTTACAGGGACAGGCATCCATGACCCAGCATCGAACGTGTCGGTCATCAGCGAGTGAAACCAGGCTGTAGCACTGGGCTAGCAGGACTCCGGTGAACCGGGCTGTAGCGGGCTAACAGGACTCCGGTATTCATCGCGTGACATTTCCCCGAAGGGACAGACACAGGAACGAAGAAAGACACATGCCGGCCAGCCTAAGTGTTCCGGAGCAGTAGCAAGCTACCATGGCTCAGTGGAAACACTAGGAGACATTTCCCGGTAAGAGAGGCTACTAAAGATAAACAACTAGATAGTCAGATCCCACACATATCAAGCATTTCAATAACATACACACAATATGCTCGATATGTGCAAATACAACATGGCATCACAACATGACTCTACGACTCAAGTAATTTATTCAATAGGCTCCGAGGAGCGAGATATTACAAACAGGGGTCTCACGACCCAACACTCAGAGCATACAAATCAAAGCACAAGCGGAAGCTATCATGTCTGAGTACAGACATCTATAAATGAAAAAGGCTGAGAAGCCTGACTATCTATCAGATCCTACCGAGGGCACAAGATCGTAGCTGAGGTATCAAGCTAAACGTCGAAGTCCACGCGAAACTACTAGTGAGACCGAAGTCTCTCTGCAAAAACATAAAATAGGCAAACGTGAGTACAAATGTACCCAGCAAGACTTACATCAGAACTAACTACATATGCATCATTTTCAACAAGGGGGATGGTGGGGTTTAACTGCAGCAAGCCAGCTTTGACTCGGTGGCTATCCTGAACTACGACTGCAATGAAACTCTTTTGAGGTGGCGCACACGAGTCCACATATTCACCATATCAGTACACCACTATGTATCCGCTCCCGTCTCCCTACGAGAACGCCATCCATAGCACTCACGCTTATCTTGCGTATTTTAGAGTATCCACTTTCACTTGTCTATGAACTGATATAAGCAACCCAGAAGTCCTTTTCCGCGGACACGGCTATTCGAATAGATGATGTTAACCCTGCAGGGGTGTACTTCTTCACACACGCTCTCACCACTTACCGCCGTTTACACGACATGTACTCGGCAACCTTCAAGCGGAAGCCCAACGTGGGTGTCGGCCACGGCCTGCCTAAACACTCGAGTCTCTAGTCCAGGTTTATCGCCTATTCGGGTTCCATCCATGAGGAGATCCGGCCGGAGTTTCGCTCACAGCCCCAAACGATGTGAACAGGGTTCCCGAGATACCAAACGGGCATCCGGTACACCGTGCCACGTGCCTACCGCATCACAGCCCACCCCTACGGTCAGCACTGCCCACGGCCTCCAGCATACTACAAACACCAGAAACTACTTGCAACTCCTGGACAGAGGACAAGGGTGATCAAGAAGCCGAGAGGGTCCATTGGTTTCGGGCCCAATTAGCTGAATCATGGATCACAAACACAGAACTCAGTTCCTAAGGACGGCTTCAATGAGACAACCCACCATGTACTCCTACATGGCCTCTCACCGCTACCTTTACCAAATCGTGTTCACACACTTAGATCACACACGGTAGGACATGTTCACACGCCTCTGATTCATCCCCGATGAATCAGACCTGACTCAACTCTAAGCAGTAGCAGGCATGACAAACAAACATAAATGAGTAGGCTCATCAGGGCTCAAACAACTCCTACTCATGCTAGTGGGTTTCATCTATTTACTGTGGCAATGACAGGTCATGCAAAGGATAAAGGGGTTCAGCTACCGCAGCAAGTAACAGTTGAATCGCTGTTGTCCTAATGCATTAAAAAAGAGCAGGAGCGAGAGAGTAGGATTGTATCGGAATGAACAAGGGGGTTTTGCTTGCCTGGCACTTCTGAAGATAACATTGAGTCTTCATCAGTGTCAACGATCACATCATCGGTATCACGTCTATCGGAAGGGGCAATCACCGGCAACTGAGGAAAAACACAATCAAATGCAATGCACAATATGATGCATGAATGTGACATGGCAATATGCTGTGTTTTGTGCTAATGCAACTAGAACCAGATTAAATGAAGTTGGTTTGAATACAAGATTCAAATTCAAACTCCATATGTGATTATTTAAATGCCCTTTAATTGATTTGTGCTAAACAGCAGCTATAAGTTGTTCTAACATGCATGAAAATGGTACAGATGGATTCCTTGAATTTTTCTGATAATTTTTCATATATAATTTATTTAATTTGGAGTTACGGTTAATTTTCTATGAATTTTAGAAGTTTATACCATTTTCTGGATTTTCTGATTTATTTTTAAATCCAGAAATACTTATTGCGTCAGCACTGCATCACAGTGACGTCAGCAGGGTCAACTGGGCGCCCCAGGTGAAACCTGACGTGTGGGGGCCACACGTCAGTGACACAGGAGCTAAACCCGGTCAAACCCAGCGCTGACTGGGGTTTGACCAGGGGTGGGGCCCACTGTCAGTGGCTGTGGGGGCGTTTAGTGTGGTCATTAGTGGCTAATGACAGCGCCACGTCACTGGCCACCGGAGTTCGGCCGGTGGCGACCCGAAACGCGGCGGAAGTTCACCGGGGTTGCGCTACGGGCGGCGACTGGACGCGCGAAGGGCACCAGAAGGTAGCCCGTGCCCGTGCGCATCTAGGGGGGCCAACGGGAGGTGCGGGGGTGGCCGGGGTTCGCCGGAATGGAGCCCGAGGCGGCGGCCGGAGCTTGGGTGGGTGCAGGGTTAGCGCTGTGGCTTGCAAACGAGCTAGCTGCCACGCTAGCGTTACTCCACGGGTCGTTGCGAGTGCAACGGACGCACGCGCAGGGCCATTTGGTCACCGGGGCTTCGCCGGCGACGAGCCCGCGCGGCGATGGCTACGGAAAGCAAGGGGGCGGCGGCTACGGCAAGCAAACGAAGGCGGGATTAGGGGGAAGAGGACCGGGGGCTCACCACGGTCACGAAGAGATGCTCGGCGAGGTCGGGGACGGTCCGGAGCTGGCGAATTTGACGAAGATGGCCGGCGGGTCCGAGGTAGAAGACGACGGCGATGGCGGCGATGCAGGGCTTCCGGAGGGCTGTGGATCGGTGGGGAGGAAGAGGGGGTCGAGGCGTCTCCGTGGCGTCGCGAGGGAGTCGGGGAGGCTGCCACGGCGAAGCAGGAGGTGGCCGGAGCTCTTCGGGCGCGCGCCACGCCTCGCCTCTGCCTACTGGCAGAGGAAGAAGAGGACAAGGGGGGGAGGTGGGCTGGGCCAGCTGGGGAGCTGGGCCAGGTAGGCCGCGGTAAGTGGCCCAGGTAGGTTTTCTACTCTTTTTTATTTTTTTCTGTTCTGTTTTGTTTTATTTAATTTATTTTGCCACTGTTTTTGAATTAAAAATAATTCAAACAATGCCAAAAACTCCTCTGAATATTTTATATTGCTAGATGGACTTTTCCAAAAGCTTATAAAATATTTCAGGGGGTATTTGAAATTATATTCTAATTATATGAATATAATTCAAATTCAAATAACTAATGAATTAAATTCAAAGTCCCAAAAATAAATCCTTAAAAATGTTCAAAATTTTTGGTTGGGACCAGAACCCTTACCAAAAATTATCAAACATTTAAAAAGGCATTTTGGAGCAATGAATGAGATTTCTAGGGTTTTTGCCCCTCTTTTATTTAGGGTTTTGAGGCTTCCAATATTCCTCAATTCAAGTTTCAAAAATATAGACATGATGCACACATGAAGCTAGCCTAGAGCAATGCCAGAAGCTAGGGGTGTGACAGCAACAATATGATTCATGATCATGACATGGCAATATGCTGTGATTTGGGCTAATACAACAACAAGTCTTTTTGATTGAAGTGGAATTGAAAGCTACATCAAATTCCAACTCCAAAACTATTATCAAATTTGTCCTAATCATGTTTCGTCCTAAACAGTGAGGTTAACTTGCTCAAGCATGCATGAAAATGGTACAGATGGATAGATTGGATTTTTCTGATCATTTTTCATATATATGTTATTTCATTTGGAGTTATGATTGAATTTCTATGAATTTTAGAAGTTTTAGCTATTTTCTGGAATTTCCTGGATTAATAAAAACACCAGAAAAGCTTTATGACATCAGCACTACGTCATGCTGACCTCAGCAGGTCAACACGGTCAGCCACGGTCGAACCTGAAGCGTGGGACCCATATGTCAGCTGCACAGTGGCTAACAGGGTTTAGTTAAATCCTAACTAAAGCAATTAGAAGGGCCGGGGCCCACTATCAATGTGAGAGGGGCTATTTAGCGGGGTCATTATGCACTAATGATGCTACCACATCAGCCTGTCGGTGTTTAGCCGCTGGCGCTAATCCGAGGATGCCAGAGTTGCCCTCCCGGCCATTTTGGGCGATGGGAGCTCGTATGGATGGGTTGTACGGACGCAGCGCATCGAGGCGCGTCGGATGGTGGTGGCAGCGGTCGCTGGGGTGGCTGGAATCAGCAACGGCAGCGAGCTTTGGCAGCGGCCGAAACACGGCTTGCAAGGGTGCGAGGCTGTGAGGCACTAGCGGGCCATCTAAGGGGCTTGCTGGGGCCTCCTGGAAGACGCAGGAACACGCCTACGCGCTTGGGTGGGACGGACGCGAGCTCAAACGACGGCAGCCACATGCGCGGTGACGGGGAGCTCACGGGCATGGAGGGTTTGCTGACTAGAGGACGGGCGCGAGGAGTAGCGGATGGGAAGAGGAAGCAGGAGCTCACAGGGACCGAAGTAGCAGCTCAGCGGGCTCGGGGAAGCTTCTGCGACGGCGAATCGACGGTAATGTCCGGTGAGCAGATGCAGCGGTGACGAGCTCAATGTCAACGGCGTAGGGCTTCCATGGTCCAGATCTTTTTCTTGGAGAGGCACAGCGTTGATGCAGTTCAGATGGGCATGGCAGGGGGGCGAGGGGATGGTGATGGCCACGCGGGCGGCGGCGGTGGTCGGCGGGGCTCTCGGGTGGTCGCGGGCAGCAGGGGCTAGAGAGGGAGAGAGGCACCAGAGAGGCGGGGAAGTGAGGGAGGATGTGCTGGGCGTCTCCAGGCGCTCGAACGAGGCAGGGGAGAAAGCAGGAGGTGGAAGCGGGAGGTGGAGCTCGGTTGCGCGCGCGTCGACACCGCGTCGTCCTCCTGGCAGAAGCTAGGAGATGACTGGCAAGGTGGGTTGGTGGGCTGGGCCATCTGGGCCAGGTGAGGTCAGGTAGGTGGCCCAGGTGGTTTTCTGCCTTTTATTAATTTTTATCTGTTTCCTTTTTCTGCAGTTTCTTTTAATTTCTTTTCAAACCAAACTATATTTTTAGCTTCTGGAAATTATTATGTGGCTAGATAAAATATATTAAGAGCCACTCACAAATTTTTAGAATTGTTGGACTTGCAATTCTTTTATAGAAGAATAAAATACAACACAAATACTTATTGATTTGAATCCAAATGGCCAGAATAATTCCTCAAAAAATGTTCCATATTTTTGGTTTGGATAAAAACCCTTCCCAAAATTATCAAACATCATTAAAGACCATTTTGGAAACATTAGATGCATTTTCCAGGGGTATTTGCCCTTCTTTCATTTAAATGTTTTGAGGCTTTCAAATTTCCTTAGTTCAACTTTCAGAAAATGGACAAAATGCATGGATGCAATGCCACTAACTACAAGCATTAATCTAGGGCTATGACAGCTCACCCCCACTAAACAAGAATCTCGTCCCGAGATTCAAGCGTAGGGTAAGATGAAGGGGGAATGCAAACTAACACAACCTTCACGATCCAGGTTGCACTTCAAATGAACGTTGATTCAATCACCATCTTTGTCTTGTCGTCTTGCCCTGAGAACTCCAGCCAACATGACAACGAGAGGAGAAGGAGACTCTAGAAGGATCGATCTTCTCGAAAATCGAACAACTTAGGATCAACTCATGGAATGAGACATAGCAACATCTCTCGAGTTGAGACACGAAACACACATCTAGAGGATGGAGTGGAACAAATGACGAGGGTTCACTAGGTAGACAACAATTCGACACTTAAGAGGGTGGTGAACGGTTGTCAATGTAGCAAGGAGTTGAGTTGCCATGATACTACGGCGAGACATCCTGGAGGAGGGTGATTCGTAGATTATTACATTAAGTGGCAAAAAGAATTACCTTTGATATAGAGATCATTAAGACTCTCTATACCAGCCTATGGCAAATCTCGAGCAATCGTTTGGAGGGGTTCGGTAAAATGGCATACCCAGATTAGAATGGATGATGTGGATTACTTTGTTGAAAACAACACAAGGGATGATTTTAGTAACTGCGGAAAAGCTCAACAGTAGAGAGTGAGTCCACTGTTTGAAAAGTTATAGCATAACCGAAGAAACTAGGAGCAATCCCAGTTAGTGCTGATGATAAAACCTAGTGCTTGTGCGTGCTCTCAAGAACTTGAGCATTTCCATATTCATCAAGGTTTTACCAATATCCATGTCAAGGATCCTGGCAACACAACATACCACCATGATGGATATTGGTGGAGGATGCAAATGCAAAGGGAGATAACACCTTCTCAGATTTCACCTTGGTGGGGCCAAGGGGACAAAATTTGGATGATCGACCGAGAGACGTTTAGCACTCCGCTTCTAATGTTCTCCTTGATGTGCTAGCGTAACCCATTCATTGAAATGGTTTGGTATCTAGAACATCAAGTAACAGGTCGGACTTCGGGAGCTCAAGAATCCATAAGGAATAACTACGGAGGTAAATCCTGTGAAATCCTTATGGGGAGGTGGCCAACTTCCTCAATCAAGACACTACAACAATAGGTCTTCCGGCTGGGTGTGTTGGCCACGACATCCACTTTACCGGGTTACAGAGAGACGAATATAATAGTTCTTGGGAAATGTTCCAACCATCATATCTGCCTGAGATTCAGATCTGGTTGGAGTCAGGACATTCCAGACTCATCAAGTCTAGAAAAATGAAAGTTTGCAACACAAATTGATGAGATGGCGTTACGAGATTCTCGGGGAATGAACTATGATAGTAAGATCCAAAACATGAGCTGGTTCTGCTACGCACATGTGAACACACTGTCCTAGACAAGCATGACCACATAGTAGTCTTGTAATAAAACACTACCGAGTTCAGGTTGGGAACCATCATCGAGGATAACGAAGTCCTAACATAAGTCATGATTAGCTCTTATGAAGGAACTCCTTCTCCTTGAACAAATCAATCAGTGGCTTGGTGTGCTAGGGATACATATGGAATGAAGATGATCAGTCTATCAGACCATAGGATACTTCACGCATGCACATGCATGACTGACTTGGGATGATTCCGGAGGAAGTAAAAATAAACTTTCCCGAATCCGCGGTGGCAACTTGCATCAAATGCACATGAACCGGAGAAAGTCACTTCTTGCATCTGAACATATGCTTCATGAGTTAGCATGAAGAAATGCTTATAGCAGTTTCCAATACTAGTTGGATGTTCAGCACAAGTCATGGAGGAGACGCAATGCTGCTGATGGGCTCAACAACAAGTCATCGAGGTTTCCATGTAAATGGAATTCCATAATTATGTGAACAAGGTGATAGCATTGGTCAGACCAAAGGATATAATGGTGCATGCTCGAGGAATCAACCACGAGTAAGACAACATTATGAACATCGTTGGTTTTGATTTGATTTTAGGATAGCCCATACTCAAATCAAAGTTTTGGCAAGACAATAGATCCAATAATTGACCACGAGGTTCAATCAAGGAAGATGTCATCTTTCTTCAACACACACACACACACACAACGATATCCCTTAGAATGAGCTAAATCGGACAAGCTTTCATCTTTCAACTCTCCAAGTTGTTGTTTAGCTTAGCCAACTAGCTCGGGGCATCTGACACAGATTCTTGGAGAGAGGGTGGTTTACAAGAAAACCAACATGTTCACGAACTCAATATAGCGGTCAGGTGACAACCTGGTGATACTTCCGAAAAGATATTCAAAAAATCATGAACCACCGATATGTTTCTAGGCTTGAGAACAATCTTGCTTTTCAGGGCAAGACGACATGATCAAATAAGCAAGGATTGGCACTATCCTAACTCATTGATCAAAAAGTGCACCGAAAATAAGGACTAGGTAGCACAATCTATCTTAGAATGATGATTCAAGAATCAACACGCTAAGAATGAGGTTATTATCCATTTAAGTACCAAGCAACGGAGTTGCTAGGGGTATAGATTTCACACATCACGATTCACTTGTCGGCATTCCGGTTGCAACAATCACAGGAACCGAGAAATGAATAATGATGGAGAGAGTATCACTGTTTCAAGAGTTCATAGGATGGTGTGCAATTCCCATGACATTCTTGACATAAGATGGTAATACTTTAGGGTAGAACAGAGTCAAAAGCTAGATTGGCATTTTGATCTGCGGAATACAACTACTTTGACCCAATCCCGGATATGGAAGGTGTACTGGAGTTTGTTTCTCCTAGTCATCCCGAATAGAATGGCTTGACGGACCACAAGAGTAATAGGCATCGATGACCGAATGCACGCATACTCTTGACTATCAATTGATAGACGAGGTCAGAAGACAACTAAAGAGGGACAACCCAAAAGAACATATGATTTTCTGAGTTGTGATGCATGGACTAGCATGTTGAACGAGTTCAACATATTTCTTCCAGATAACCCATGCAGAAAGGTTGAACTGGCAGAGTCACAATATAGAATAGGGAACTCGTCGAGAGCACTCTGGTTGTGATCTTTCGGTTCAGTGAGGAACTTCTGCCATAAGCAGTTCATGGTATTTGGAAGAAGGATATACCATGAATCTCGAGGACTATCGCAAAGGTTACTAATATCCTAAAGGAACTAGAAAGCACCAACAACATGAAGTAAGTAGGGAAATTTCGGGTTCAGAAACCCAGGAGTAGAATACCTACTACTAAGTGGCATCACAGGATGCTTTCGAGAATGATGGCCAGAATCATCACACTGGGAACATAAAGCATGGCTAGATTACTAGGTGATACTCTAGACACCTAGGGTCATAATAATAGCTCCAACATAAATGCTGAGGCAATGAAGTACCTCAACACACTAGTTAGTGTGGTTGATCTGGCACAAAGAAACTTCAGAACGATAAGAAGGGATTTGCAAATGCATCAGACTGTTTAGAAACCTGGGATGACTCGGATAGCATAACGGATGTAAATGCTCAAAAGAGATTCTGAGACATCATGCAAGATGGTGGCATAACCACTCAACATCACAATATCAAGGTTCCGAGTTCAACCGTCAACACATGGAAGTAGTAGGAACTGAACTGAGGCTTGAAACCATCAATCCTATAAGTCTACGGATTAGTAACACGTGATCCTAATAGAAAGAAGAGAAAGCCTAGTTCCTTAACCCTGTAGGAAAGATAAGATGACTCAGATCAGAGGGCATTAGGTATAAGGAGTAAAAAGAGCCTTACATTCCCATCCACAATAAATTCCCTTATATAACTAAAGAATTTCTAGACTCAACTTCGACCAGTTTGGCTTGGTAATCCTACAGGCAGTCAGGCTCTAATACCAAAGCTGTCAGGACCCTGACTCAATGCCACACCGATCTAGCATGTAACACCTCATATCACTTTGTGGCCTCACGCACGGTATTCCCACGGGTGTCGCCTTACCAGGCCCGGGACTATTTGCGCCTTTGGCACAAGTATATGATAGTGTTGCTAGAATCCATCTGACAAGGAGCCCGGGCTGACATGGATAGTCATGAACCCAAAGTGGCACTAACTTACATGGACAGACATACATGACCCAGCAACGAACGTGTTGATCATTAGCGAGTGAATCCTGGCTGTAGCAACTGGGCTAGCAGGACTCTGGTAAACCAGGTTGTAGTAGGCTAACAGGACTCCGATAGACACCGTGTGACATTTCCCCGAAGGGACAGACACAGGAACGAAGAAGGACACATGCCGGCCAGCATAAGTGTTCCGAAGCAGTAGCAAGCTACCAAGGCTCAGTGGAACCACTAGTAGACATTTCCCGGTAAGAGAGGCTACCAAGGATAAACAACTAGATAGTCAGATCCCACACATACCAAGCATTTCAATAGCATACACACAATATGCTCGGTATGTGCAAATACAACATGGCATGACAACATGACTCTACAACTCAAGTATTTTATTCAATAGGCTCCGAGGAGCGAGATATTACAAACATGGGTCTCATGACCCAACATTCAGAGCATACAAGTCAAAGCACAAGCGGAAGCTTAACATGTCTGAGTATAGACATCTACAAATGAAAAAGGGCTGAGAAGCCTGCCTATCTACCAGATCCTACCAAGGGCACAAGATCGTAGCTGAGGTAACAAGCTAAACGTCGAAGTCCACGTAGAACTACTAATGAGACTGAAGTCTCTCTGCAAAAAAATAAAATAGGCAAACATGAGTACAAATGTACCCAGCAAGACTTACATCAGAGCTATCTACATATGCATCATTATCAACAAAGGGATGGTGGGGTTTAACTGCAGCAAGCCAGCTTTGACTCAGTGGCTATGCTGAACTACGACTGCAATGTAACTCTTTGAGGTGGTGCACACGAGTCCACATATTCACCATATCAATACACCACTATGGATCCGCTCCCGTCTCCCTACGAGAACGCCATCCATCGCACTCACGCTTATCTTGCGCATGTTAGAGTATCCAATTTCACTTGTCTATGAACTGTACAGGCAACCTAGAAGTCCGTTACCGCGGACATGGCTATTCGAATAGATCATTTATAACCCTGCAGGGGTGTACTTCTTCACACACGCTCTCGCCACTTACCACCATGTACACGTCGTGTATCTCGGCAACCTTCAAGCGGAAGCCTGGCAAGGGAGTAGGTCATGACCTGACTAACCACACAAGTCTCTAGTCTAGGTTTATCGCCTATTCGGGTTCCATCCGCAAGGAGATCCGGCCGGGGTGTCGCTCACGGCCCCAAACGATGTGAGCAGGGTTCCCAAGCCCACCATCCGGGTGCCACTTGATACACCATGCCATTGCACCTAGTCTATCCCAAGCCCACCTGTACCAGGTGCCACTTGGTAGACTACTAGCACTACCTACAAACACCAGAAACTAGTTGCAACTCCTGGACAGAGATCGAGTTGATTAATAAGTCGAGAGGGGCACTTAAGCATTCCAACGCATGGTAGTAGCTGTTCATGGATCACAAACACAAAACTCAGTTCCTGAGGACGGCTTCAATGAGACAACCCACCATGTACTCCTACATGGCCTCTCACCGCTACTGTAAGGGCATATTTTTCCCTCAGGTGTTTTGGTGATTGATGACAATGCATTTGCGGACTAATCGTGTGCCTTGAGTTTCTCAGGTTATTCATATCTAGGCACGAGAAGATTCGGTGCCCCTCGGAGACTATTGAAGTCGGCGTTGTTCTACGTTTCTCTTTGGTGGATTTGAGTCGTAGGAGAGCCGTACTATTAAGAGGGGGTCCGCGTCGGAAAGGTTTGGGTGGAATCAACACGTACACTTGTTCCTCCTTTCCCTGCATTTTGGAGCTTCCCTTTGTTATCGTGGTTGTGCGGAAATCTGACGACTACTGCTGTGCTTGCGGTAGTACCGCAAGTACACGCGGTAGTACCGCTGTGTGTCACGGTAGTACCGCTCATCTGGAGCGGTAGTACCGCGGCTCCCTGGACTTGTGCCGCTCCGGTGCGGTAGTAGGGGCGGATGTAATTTTTTACATCCGCGCCCTCCACGGTATTACCGCTCGTCCAGCGCGGTAGTACCGCGGAGGCCACGGTAGTACCGCTCCCTAGGAGTCGTAGTACCGTGGCCCTCCTACCTAGTACCGCAGTGTCGCGGTAGTAGGCGTGGATGTAATTTTTTACATCCGCGCCCGCACGGTAGTACCGCGCCTCGCGGGCGGTAGTACCGCGTCGGATTTTTGTACCTCCTCCGGTTCAGCGGAAGTAGGCACGGATGTAATTTATTTCATCCGCGCCCTTCCCAGGCCGTGACTTTCTTGCCTTGTGGTAGTACCGCAGGTGGGTGCGGTAGTACCGCGCAAGCGGTAGTACTGCCCCCTTATCAGGCTAGTTCCGGCCTATGTTGCTATCGCGGTAGTACTGTGGTTAGCCACGGTAGTACCGCACAGCCTCGCGGTAGTACCGCGCCCCTGGAGCGGTATTACCGTGTGTCACGGGCTGAACATGTGGATAACGGTTGGATTTTGTCCACGACTATATAAGGGGTGTCTTCTACCTCTAGTTGACTACCTCTTCCATCTCTAAGCTCCATTGTTGCTCCAAGCTCCATTTCCACTCAATCTCTCTCCCTAGCCAATCAAACTTGTTGATTTGCTCGGGATTGGGTGACAAGTGCCCGATCTACACTTCCACCACAGGATATTTGATTCCCCCCACTTATCCCTAGCGGATCTTGTTACTCTTGGGTGTTGAGCACCCTAGACGGTTGAGGTCACCTCGAAGCCATACTCCATTGTGGTGAAGCTTCGCGGTATTGTTGGGAGCCTCCAAGTGTTGTGGAGATTACCCCAATCTTGTTTGTAAAGGTCTGGTTGCCGCCTTCAAGGGCTCCAATAGTGGAATCACGGCATCTCGCATTGTGTGAGGGCGTGAGGAGATTACGGTGGCCCTAGTGGCTTCTTGGGGAGCATTGTGCCTCCACACCGCTCTAACAGAGACGTACTTCCCCTTAAAAGGAAGGAACTTCGGTAACACATCCTCGTCTCCACCGGCTCCACTCTTGGTTATCTTGTCCCTTTACTTTTGCAAGCTTACTTGTGCTATATCCATTGCTTGCTTGTGTGCTTATTGTCTTTGCATCATATAGGTTGTCCACGTAGTTGCACATCTAGACAACCTATTTCATTGCAAGTTTTAAATTGTTAAAGAAAAGTCTAAAAAGTGTTAGTTGCCTATTCACCCCCCCTCTAGTCAACCATATCGATCCTTTAAATTGGTATCAGAGCCATGTCTCTTTATTAAGGACTTTGCCGTCCAAAGAGTATGGTTGACACCAAGGACGGTGCGGAGGAGCACTCCGGTGTGAATCCCGTCTCGTCTTCGGCCGAAGGGGGAACCTTGGTCTCTCGTGGGGAATTCAATGTGGCTTTAGACACATTGAAAACCTCCATGACGGCCGAGGTTAAAATCATGTTTACTGAATTCCTAGAGGGACTCAAACTATCTACCTCGCCGATGAAAGTGGGTGATCCCACTAACAAGGTGATGGATGCTAACCCCGACAAGGGGAAGCTAATAGTGAAAAGAGTCCGTCTACTAGTGGTAGAAATGGCACCTGCATCTATGCCCATGTGGAACCCCCGGTGTATAAAGGACCGATCCCCTCTACGCATTTGAATCATGCCGGTCCTCCTCCTAAATATGTGAAAAATGAAGATTATGATTCTTGGGTTTATCGCTTCAAGCGTCACTTAAAACAAGTGAATACTAACCTTTGGATAATTATTTAAGAAGGTTTCTATCCTCATGATCCAAGCAACTTCACCCCTCGAGAAGAAGTGGACAACCAATTCAATGAGAGTGCTCTCTTCATCATCCAAGATGCTATCCTTCCCAAAGATCTCCCTCATCTTCGACCTCATGTCATGGCTAAAGAAGCATGGAAGTGTGTTGAGCGTATGTATCGAGGAAGTGCTAGCATTCAACGCTCCAACTATGAAGTGGTGCAAGATGAAGCCGATGAGTTTGCAATGAAAGAAGATGAAGAACCTCCTGAACTCTTTCAAAGAGTGACCAAACTTGCGGTCGCACTCCGAGATCATGGGAGCAAGGACATGGATGACAACTGGATCAAGCACAAGTTCCTCAAGGCCATGATGCCCTACAATAAGGCCATGTCCTCTGTCATCCGCCAAAGACCAGACTTCCACTCCATGACCTCTGGTGAAGTGTTGGATGAGTTTGTTGCAATGAACATCTTGGATAAGACCGCCGACAATGCGGTGCTCCGTTCCCAAAGGGCAAAGAAGTCCAATCTTGCCTTGAAGGCCAAGGTTAGTGTGGAAGAAGAAGAAGAAGAAGAGGAGGAAGATGAGGAGAGCAACCCCGAGGACATGAAGTATGATTATCATGAGCACATGGCTCTTGCCTCAAGACAGTTTTGGAGTAAGAAGACTACAAGACCCAACTTCAACAAGAACAACTCAAGTGGCCTCAAGGGGTAGCAATGAGTTAGAACTTGTTTCAACTGTGGCAATGTCAGCCATTTCGTTGCGGATTGTCCATATGAGAAGCGGGAAGACAATGGTGGCAAGTTCATTCGAAAAGACAAAGCCAAGTCCTTCCCCAACAAGAACAACTTCACCAAGAAGACTCCTCCTCGCGGGTTGGTGGTTCAAGAAGAATACCGTGAGGATGACGATGATGATGAAGATGGTGAAACAATGGCCATGGCATCCGTTGCCATTGTCTCAACTCCTCGGGTGTCTCTCTTCGATGCACCTAACGAGAACATCACCGCCAAGTGCCTCATGGCTAAGGCCACCAACAAGGTAACCCCCAACATCAAAACCACCATCATTCCTAACCCTCCTTTAACGGATGACTATGATAATGGTAAGGGGTCTAATGAGGAGTTCAATGAATTTGAGTCCTTCATGAGTAAGCTCAAGGGCAAATCCAAGAAGCATTTCGTTGCTCTCTTGGAACAACTTGGTGAAGCCAATGACATGATCGAGGCTCATGAAGAAACCATCACTAAGATGGAAAGTCATAGTCGTGACTATGCCGATGAGATATCGGATCTCTCTAATGCTCTTGAGGAAGAGCGTGGGCATCGTTTGGCTCTTGAGGAGTCACACAACGTTGTTCATGCTAAACTAAAGAAAGATCTTGATCATGCTCTTGTTGTGTCTCGTGTTCTAGCTTCCGAGAAGGCTAAACTTGGGGTTGATCATGTTAGACTCACGGAGGAGCTTGATGTACTTGACAAGGCCCACAAGGTCTTGAAAGGGCTCATGCCACCCTCAAGGAGTCTCATGCTCAACTCCAAGTTAAGCTAACCAAGGAAAAGGCCACATTTCCTCACATGGTCTTAATTGATAATGCAAATGCTACTAACCCATGTTGTGAGCATGTGCATCTTGTGGAGGAGAATGCCAAGTTGAAGGAACAACTCGAGAAAGGTCTTGTGTCATGCATACAAGGCAAGAAGTACCTAAATGACCTTTTGAGCAATCAAAAGGAAGTTGTGGGCAAGGAGGGAGTTGGGTTCGCACCCAAGTCCAAGAACAAGAAGAAGAACAAGGTCAAGAAGAGCAAGACCAATCGACCTCCTCCGCTCATGCAAACCTTTGTGAAGGAGGGAGAAGGTGCTCCTAAGGAGAAGAAGAACAACGGGGAGAGTGGTGAAGCCAAAGAGCGCAATGCCATCTCTCCCAACAAAGCTGGCGACTTTAACCCCTCTTATGTGTTATGCCGTGCTAGTGATGGACATGTTTATGCTAAATTTGTTGGTTCTTCTTATGAGTACATTGAATGGTCTATTTGGGTTCCTAAGACCCTTGTTACTAACATCAAAGGACCCATTACTCAATGGGTACCTAAAACCAAGCATTGATCTCTTGTAGGTGTTTGCTTCCGGTGGGGGATCATGGTTGCTCGATAGTGGAGCCACAAATCATATGACCGGGAGCAAGGACTTGGTGGTGGATGTGCACAACATCCCATCTATGCCCACCAATGTCGAATGGGGTGATGCCTCACATTCTAAGGTATTGGGTCTTGGCAAGGTTGTCATTTCTCATGATCTAACGATTGAGAAAGTCATGCTTGTTGAGTCCCTTGTGTTCAATTTACTTTCCGTTCGTCAACTCGCACTCATGGGTTTTACCACCTTCTTTGATATTGATAACGTGGCCCTCTTGTGGAGCAAGACTCTTAAAGTAGCCTTTGTTGGGCATGTCGAGAACGGCCTCTATGTGGTTAACTTCTCGGAGCAACCCACTAAGACCGCGACATTCCTAATGGCTAAAGTTGATGTGGGATGGCTTTGTCATCGCCGTTTAGCCCACGTCAATATGAGATCTTTGCAAAGTCTTCTCAAGGGGGACCATGTTCATGGACTAACGAATGTTAGTTTTGCCAAAGATCGTGTTTGCAGTGCTTGTATCGAAGGAAAGCTTCATGAGACGGCTCACCCTCCCACGACTATAATCTACTCGAAGAGACCCTTGGAGCTCCTCCACATGGACCTCTTTGGGCGCCCATCCTTTGATAGTCTTGGGGGTAGAAAGTACTGCTTGGTGATAGTGGATGATTATTCAAGATACACTTGGGTATACTTCTTCAAGAGGAAGAGTGAGACCCAACAAACCGTCATCGACTTTGCAAATGAATCTCAACGTCAACATGATGCAAAGATCTTGACAATAAGAAGTGACAATGGCACCGAGTTCAAGAACTACACCTTGGATGAGTTTCTTAGTGATGAAGGGATCAAGCATCAATATTCTGCACCATATACCCCTCAACAAAATGGTGTTGCGGAGAGAAAGAACCGGATGTTGATGGATGCGGCAAGGACCATGATGGCGGAGTTCAAGTCTCCATACAACTTCTGGGCCGAAGCCATCAACACAACTTGTCATGCATCCAATCGGCTCTATCTCCGCAAAGGCTTGAACAAGACTCCGTATGAGATACTCACCGGGAACAAGCCCAATCTCAAGTACTTCCGGGTGTTCGGCTGTAAGTGTTTCATTCTCAAGAAAGGTGTTCGTTTGTCTAAATTTGAAGCTAGAGCTCATGAGGGCATATTTGTTGGTTATGCTACAAACTCTCATGCTTACCGTGTTCTCAACAAGTCCAACGGACTCATTGAGGAGACGTGTAACGTAGAGTTTGATGAAAATAACGGCTCCCATGTGGAGAAAACTGGTACTTGTGATGTAGGTGATGAAATTCCTCCCCTAGCCATAAGAAGAATGGGTATTGGTCATATCCTACCCATTGAGGAACCCCTTGTGGCCGAAGGAGAAGGACAATGCTCCACTCAAGTGGAGCCATCACCTCCCCAAGACCCACACGCTTCCGAAGAACAAAGTGAAGGCCCTCACCTTCATGAACAAGACCAATGGCAAGATCAACCTCAAGATGGAGGTGAACCTCTAAATGATGCCCAAGGTCAAGTTCTCCCCCTCGAGCAAGTTCAAGATCATGAGCAAGCTCAAGACGGCGCTCAAGATGATCAAGTTAACCTTCCTCCTTCCACACCCGAGGAAGAATTAGAGCGTCGTGCCGCGAAGATTGCTTCCAAACTCACCACCCAAGGCCATCTCATGGAAAACGTGGTTGGAAGTCTAAGAAAAGGGGTAAGCACTCGTAGATAATTAGCTAACTATTGTGAACATCATGCGTTTGTCTCGTGTGTTGAACCCCAAAAGGTCTATGAGGCGCTCGAAGACTCGGATTGGCTCAATGCCATGCATGAAGAACTAAACAACTTCGAGTACAACAAGGTGTGGAGATTGGTGCCAAGACCTTCGGGGAACCACAACGTCATTGGAACAAAGTGGATCTTCAAGAACAAGCAAGATGCTCATGGGAACATCATTCGCAACAAGGCAAGATTGGTAGCACAAGGCTACTCCCAAGTTAAGGGCATCGACTACGGTGAAACCTTTGCTCCCATTGCTCGTCTTGAATCCATTCGTTTGTTGATTGCTTATGCTTCCCATCGCAACTTTAAGTTGCAACAAATGGATGTGAAAAGTTCTTTTCTTAATGGTCCCATTAATGAGTTGGTTTATGTCAAGCAACCCCCTGGGTTCGAGGACCCCTACTTCCTCGATCACGTGTATCAACTCGATAAGGCACTCTATGGCCTTAAAAAAGCCCCACGTGCGTGGTATGACCACCTTACCGAGTTGCTACAAGATCGTGGATTTGAAGTAGGACAAATCGATCCCACTATTTTTACTAAGAAGGTCAAAGGGGAGTTGTTTGTATGCCAACTATATGTTGATGATATTATCTTTGGTTCTCCTAACAAAGCTTTCAATGAGGAATTTGCCGCTCTCATGACCTCCAAGTTCAAGATGTCTTCGATGGGAGAGTTGAAGTTCTTCCTTGGTTTTGACATCAAACAACGAAGAGAAGGAACCTTCATCAACCAAGCCAAATACACTCAAGACATGCTTAAAAGATTCAAGTTAAGTGATGTCAAGCCGGCTTCTACACCAATGCCTACCAAGTGCCAACTTGACATCGATCCCAATGGTAAAGCGGTGGATCAAAAGGTATATCGCTCCATGATTGGCTCCTTGCTTTACCTTTGTGCATCTAGACCGGATATCATGTTGAGTGTGGGGATGTGTGCACGGTTTCAAGCCGCACCAAAGGAAAGTCACTATGTGGCGGTCAAGAGAATCTTTCGATATTTGGCTCATACCCCAAACTTTGGCTTATGGTACCCAAGAGGAGCAAATTTCAAGCTTGAAGGTTTCACGGATTCTGATTAGGCGTGGGACAAAGTGGATAGGAAGTCCACTTCCGGAGGGTGCCAATTTCTTGGTTGCTCTTTGGTAAGTTGGTCTTCCAAGAAGCAAAGTTGTGTGTCCCTCTCGTCCACCGAAGCGGAGTATGTGGCGGCCGGTAGTTGTAGTGCTCAACTCCTATGGATGAGGCAAACTTTAAAGGAGTACGGTGTCGTTTGTGACAAAGTGCCTCTTTGGTGTGATAATGAAAGTGCCATCAAGATTTCTCTCAACCCGGTACAACACTTCAAGACGAAGCACATTGAGATTCGGTATCACTTCATCCGGGATCACATTAGGCGAGGGGAGATCGAGCTCAAGTATGTGAACACTCATGATAACCTTGCAGATATTTTCACGAAGCCCTTGGATGAAGCAAGATTTTGCGAGTTAAGGCATGAGCTAAATATCATTGATTTGAGCAATGTGACTTGAACCCGTACACCCCCACCACACTCAATGTGTTGTCTAGTTTAGGTGTAGGCATGGACATAGGGGGAGTGTTGTTCTCTCAATGAACTCTCCCTCCCCCCATTATGCATAAATCGATCACCTCTTTCACATTAGCCATTTTTAATGGTGCTTGTGCTTCAAAGACGAGTTTTGGTCATGGGCCCAAGGATAATTCTTCGCGGTGCCATACCATCCAACTCAAACATAGGTGGCTTCGGCCACCGCCCTCTCTCCTCGAGAGGCTTTGTCGCTTGGTGGTTTCTTGTTGTCTTCTTGCCTTTGGTTTGTGCGTGTTCTTGTGTTTCTTGTGTGTGAAAAGTTTCCGTGCAAAGGCTTCTTCTTTTTCGTGTTGAAACTTGCGGTGACTTGAGCTCACGGTACTACCGCGGTCGGCTATGGTACTATCGCAGCCAGCCACGGTACTAACGCTTGGGGGAGAACGGTACTAACGTCACCACGCGGCAGTAATTTTTTACTGCCGCCTGGTTGAGCGGTACTACCGCCTCGGCGCCGTACTTCCGCCCGAGCGGTACTACCGCGATGATATGCGGTACTACCGTGCCGGTTCGAGCGCGTGGGGATAAGGACGGGCAGGGGGAGTTTTAACTCCCCATACCCATTCGCCGTCCTCTCTCTCCACGTCGTCTCCTTCTCTCCCTCGATCAAGAACGGAGCCGGCGTTCGTCGCCGGATCTCCTCCACCGGCTGCCCTCCTGTGATTCCGACCGGTGGGATCATTCCCCACCACGTGCTCTTGCTATGGACCAAGGTTTTTCCCCAACTCCCTCTCCGTGTTGATTGTGTTTAGTGTTTCTAGGTTTTGGGGGAGGCTTGTGTGTTCTTGAGATTCTTAGGCTTAATCTCTGCAAGAGCAGGATGATGGAGCGTGGTATTGCATAGGATCTATACTTGTATTGTTGTCTTGCGCTAGATCGGATCACCGTAGCACCGCCATTGTTTCGTGGTTCTTTTTAGATTCAAACCGCCAGTTGGATCTGACGCGACGCGGTACTACCGCCCGTCTGGCGCGGTACTACCGCTTGCACGGTACTACCGCCCCTCGGGAGCGGTACTACTGCGCTTTGTGCGGTACTAAAACTTTACTTCTACCCCAACCACGGTACTACCGTGCCCTAGCATGGTACTACCGCGTTTGGAGCAGTACTAATATTTTAGTACCGCAAGCAGTGGCAGCTTTACCGTGGCTCACATCTATCGCATGCCAACTTTCTCGTATGCCTTCTATGTGTTTCTTGTGCTTTTTCGTGGCCTTTGCATTGATCTTCTCGCATCTTTGGTGTTTTGCGTGTGTGTCTCAGGTGGTGGCTCTCGCCGGTCCAACCCCAGTCGTGACACTGGCTCCAAACGTCTGCGCAACCCAGGTGAGGTACCAGAAGGCTCGTCTGCCTCCAAGCACAGTGTCAAGCACTCAGCTAGCAAGCACAAGGAGCCCGCTAAGGGCATGGATGAGATAGCCCAAGCTGATTATGTCCGTCTCAGGCAGCTTCACCCTTATGTGCACCCGCGTGCCACCTTCAGAGGTTGTGAGCTATTCTGGAACAAGCAACAGGTCAACATCTATCTAGATGTCATCAAGAACAAGCAGAACACCTATGTGGAGGTGAAGCGGATTGATATGCATCACATGAGGAAGGACAAGTTTCGTGACTACTTTGGAGAGGCTCTGGACTTGGTGGAGCAGTTTGGCATTGAGCATGTGATTACCTTCCACCTCGACTTTGACCCTGAGCTTATCTGTCAGTTCTTTGCCTCAGTCTACTTTCACTCCGATGAGGAAGGGAGGATGACCTGGATGACCAACGGCCGTAAGCTGTTTGCTACCTAGAAGGAGTTCATGGATCTCCTCCAGGTTCCTGATGATGGACTCGACTCTCCGATGGGTGTTCGCCCCCATGCCAATGCTGATTCTGCCAGCAAGGACAGACTTGCCCCTTTCATGGTTGAGAAGGCACTCACCAATGGCAAGACAACTTTGGTGCTCAACCCTTTCCTGGATATCATGTATCGCATCTTCCGCAACTCCTTGTTCCCTCGCATCGGTGATAAAGACAAGGTTCATGCCTATATGGTGGACATGTTGCTCATCTGCGAGGATGCTCGTTCGTCTCAGTCTCAGCCACTTGATGTCTCACACATCATGTGGTGTGAGCTCCGGTTTGCAGTGTTCAACCGCAAGGTGCCTATCTATGGGCCCTATCTGTTTCTGCTGATTTCGAAGACTTGGGAGAAGATGTTTCCTGATGATGAGTTTCTTGCTCCTGACTGGGTTCGCCATGAGCCCATCTGCCTGCGTATCAAACCCAACTGGGCCAACACCACTACTCGCGCCGAGGCGACTGCTGCTAGGACTGCTGTTGATGAGGAGGATGCTGGCGCCGAGGCTATTGCTGAGGGCCATGCTGCTAGACCTTCCCAGAGTGCCTCTATGCCATCATGGGCCAAGAAGCTAAAGGACAAGATGAAGACTCTTTTCTGTATGCAAGCCAAGGGGCAGTACAGGACTCACGTGGCGTCCAAGGAGAGTCGTCGCCGGGACAACAAGATCTTGCAGCTCTATGGTGAGGCAGTGTCTGGCGGGTCTGAGGAGCACATCACTCCAGAAGCCGAGTGGATGGAGAAGCAGGGCTACAGGTGGACTGAGTCTGAGGAGGATGTCGAGGAGACCATCCCTGCTGCCGAGGAGATCGACGGAGAGGATTGGGACGAGTTCTCTGCTTGAGCCACCTCTTGTGTGTAGGTGTCCTCTCTGCCTTTTTGGCGTCTCGATGCCAAAGGGGGAGAGAGTGTAGGGATTTGCGAGTGTGTCGTGTGTTTGCTGCTTTCTCGTTTGTTCGTGTGTTTGCTGCTTTCTCGGCTGAACCTCGGTAGCTTTACTTCGTATGGTGTAAGACATATGCACTCTATTTATCCTAGCGAGCTTGTGTTATATTGTGCTATATCTATGCTATGCTATGCTTATTATCATGTCTTAGTCTCTAAAACATAGGGGGAGTGTTGATCCTAGTCTGTGTGCTATGCAGTCCAAAGCATTCATCTAAAGTGCACACATCTAGGGGGAGCCCGTCTATATTTTAGAGAGGTGGGGTTTGCCCCTGCTCTAAATTATCTTATCCATATGCAAATCCCGTGTTGTCATCAATCCACCAAAAAGGGGGAGATTGTAAGGGCATATTTTTCCCTCAGGTGTTTTGGTGATTGATGACAATGCATTTGCGGACTAATCATGTGCCTTGAGTTTCTCAGGTTATTCATATCTAGGCACGAGACGATTTGGTGCCCCTCGGAGACTATTGAAGTCGGCGTTGTTCTACGTTTCTCTTTGGTGGATTTGAGTCGTAGGAGAGCCATACTATTAAGAGGGGGTCCGCGTCGGAAAGGTTTGGGTGGAATCAACACGTACACTTGTTCCTCCTTTCCCTGCATTTTGGAGCTTCCCTTTGTTATCGTGGTTGTGCGGAAATCTGACGACTACTGCTGTGCTTGCGGTAGTACCGCAAGTACACGCGGTAGTACCGCTGTGTGTCATGGTAGTACCGCTCATCTGGAGTGGTAGTACCGCAGCTCCCTGGCCTTGTGCCGCTCCGGTGCGGTAGTAGGGGCGGATGTAATTTTTTACATCCGCACCCTCCATGGTAGTACCGCTCGTCCAGCGCGGTAGTACCGCGGAGGCCCACGGTAGTACTGCTCCCTAGGAGTCGTAGTACCGTGGCCCTCGTACCTAGTACTGCAGTGTCGCGGTAGTAGGCGCGGATGTAATTTTTTACATCCGCGCCCGCACGGTAGTACCGCGCATCGCGGGCGGTAGTACCGCGTCGTATTTTTGTACGTCCTCCGGTTCAGCGGAAGTAGGCACGGATGTAATTTATTTCATCTGCGCCCTTCCCAGGCCGTGACTTTCCTGCCTTGCGGTAGTACCGCAGGTGGGTGCGGTAGTACCGCGCAAGCGATAGTACTGCCCCCTTATCAGGCTAGTTCCGGCCTGTGTTGCTGTCGCGGTAGTATTGTGGTTAGCCACGGTAGTACCGCACAGCCTCGCGGTAGTACCGCACCCCTGGAGCGGTAGTACCGTGTGTCGCGGGCTGAACATGTGGATAATGGTTGGATTTTTTCCACGACTATATAAGGGGTGTCTTCTGCCTCTAGTTGACTACCTCTTCCATCTCTAAGCTCCATTGTTGCTCCAAGCTCCATTTCCAATCGATCTCTCTCCCTAGACAATCAAACTTGTTGATTTGGTCGGGATTGGGTGACAAGTGCCCGATCTACACTTCCACCACAGGATATTTGATTCCCCCCACTTATCCCTAGCGGATCTTGTTACTCTTGGGTGTTGAGCACCCTAGACGGTTGAGGTCACCTCGAAGCCATACTCCATTGTGGTGAAGCTTCGCGGTATTGTTGGGAGCCTCCAAGTGTTGTGGAGATTGCCCCAATCTTGTTTGTAAAGGTCTGGTTGCCGCCTTCAAGGGCTCCAATAGTGGAATCACGGCATGTCGCATTGTGTCAGGGCGTGAGGAGATTATGGTGGCCCTAGTGGCTTCTTGGGGAGCATTGTGCCTCCACACTGCTCTAACGGAGACGTACTTCCCCTTAAAAGGAAGGAACTTCGGTAACACATCCTCGTCTCCACCGGCTCCACTCTTGGTTATCTTGTCCCTTTACTTTTGCAAGCTTACTTGTGCTATATCCATTGCTTGCTTGTGTGCTTATTGTCTTTCCATCATATAGGTTGTCCACGTAGTTGCACATCTAGACAACCTATTTCATTGCAAGTTTTAAATTGTTAAAGAGAAGTCTAAAAAGTGTTAGTTGCCTATTCACCCCCCCCCCTCCTCTAGTCAACCATATCGATCCTTTAAGCTACCTTTACCAAATCGTGTTCACACACTTAGCTCACACACAGTATGTTCACACACCTCCAATTCATCCCCGATGAATCAGACCTGACCCAACTCTAAGCAGTAGCATGCATGACAAACAAGCATGAATGAGTAGGCACATCAGGGCTCAAACAACTCCTACTAATGCTAGTGGGTTTCATCTATTTACTGTGGCAATGACAGGTCATGCAGAGAAAAGGGGTTCAGCTACCGCAGCATGTAACAGTTGAAACGCTGTTGTCCTAATGCAGTAAAAGAGAGCAGGAGGGAGAGAGTGGGACTGTATCGGAATGAACAAGGGGGGTTTGCTTGCCTGGAACTTCAGAAGATAGTATAGTTCTTCATCGGTGTCATCAAACTCATCGCCGGAACACGTCTACCGAGAGGGGACAAAAACCGGCAACAGAGAAAGAACACAATCAATGCAATGCAACAATATGGTGCATGATCATGACATTGCAATATGTTGTGATTTGGGCTAATGCGACAGCAAGTCTTTTTGATTGAAGTGGAATTGAAAGCTACATCAAATTCGAACTCCAAAACTATTATCAAATTTGTCCTAATCATGTTCCATCCTACACAGTGAGGTTAACTTGCTCAAACATGCATGAAAATGGTACAGATGGATAGATTGGATTTTTCTGATCATTTTTCATAAATACATTATTTCATTTGGAGTTACGATTGAATTTCTATGAATTTTAGAAGTTTTAGCTATTTTCTAGAATTTCCTGGATTAATAAAAACACCAGAAAAGCTTTATGACATCAGCACTACGTCATGCTGACATCAGCAGGTCAACACGGACAGCCACGGTTGAACCTGAAGCGTGGGACCCATATGTCAGCTGCACAGTGGCTAACAGGGTTTAGTTAAATTCTAACTAAAGCAATTAGAAGGGTGCTACGTCTTGAGCTTGCGTTGGTTTTCCTCGAAGAGGAGAGGGTGATGTAGCAAGTGTAGCGTAAGTATTTCCCTTAGTTTTGAGAACCAAGGTATCAATCCAGTAGGAGGCTCCTCAAAAGTCCCACGCACCTACACAAACAAACTGAGAACTCGCAACCAACGCAATAAAGGGATTGTCAATCCCTTCATGGCCACTTGCGAAAGTGAGGTCTAATAAAGATAGTAAGATAAGATAAATATATTTTTGGTATTTTATAATATAGATGCAAAAAGTAAAGATGCAAATAAAAGTAGATTGAAAGCAAATATGATAAGAGATAGATCCGGGGGCCATAGGTTTCACTAGAGGCTTCTCTCAAGATAGCATAAGTATTACGGTGGGTGAACAAATTACTCTCGAGCAATTGATAAAAAAGCGCATAGTTATGAGATTATCTAGGCATGATCATGTATAAAGGCATCATGTCCATAACAAGTAGACCGACTCCTGCCTGCATGTACTACTATTACTCCACACATCGACCGACTCCTGCTTGCATCTAGAGTATTAAGTTCATAAGAACAGAGTAATGCATTAAGCAAGATGACATGATGTAGAGGGATAAACTCATGCAATATGGTATAAACCCCATCTTGTTATCCTCGATGGTAACAATACAATACGTGCCTTGCAACCCTTTCTGTCACTGGGTAAGGAGACCGCAAGATTGAACCCAAAGCTAAGCACTTCTTCCATGGCAAGAAAGATCAATCTAGTAGGCCAAACCAAACTGATAATTTGAAGAGACTTGCAAGGATAACTCAACCATACATAAAAGAATTCAGAGAAGATTCAAATATTATTCATAGATAAACTTGATCATAAACCCACAATTCATCGGATCTCGACAAACACACCGCAAAAAGAGTTTACATCGAACAGATCTCCACAAGAGAGGGGGAGAACATTGTATGGAGATCCAAAAAGAGAGAAGAAGCCATCTAGCTAATAACTATGGACCCGTAGGTCTGTGGTAAACTACTCACAACTCATCGGAGGGGCAAGGATGTTGATGTAGAGGCCCTCCATGGTCAATTCCCCCTCCGGCAGAGTGTCGGCGAAGGCTCCAAGATGTGATCTCGCGGATACAGAAGGTTACGGCGGTGGAAATTGTGTTTCGTGGTGCCCCTGGATGTTTTCGGGTACGTAGGTATATATAGGAGGAAGAAGCACGTCGGTGGCTGCCCGAGGGGCCCACGAGACAGGGGGGCGCGCCCTATAGGGGGGCGGCCTCCTATCTCGTGGCTTCCTCGTCAGCTTCTTGACTTGCACTCCAAGCTCTCCGGATCACGTTCGTTCCAAAAATAACGCTCATGAAGGTTTCGTTCCGTTTGGACTCCGTTTGATATTCCTTTTATTAGAAATACTGAAATAGGCAAAAAAATAGCAATATGGGCTGGGCCTCCGGTTTAGTAGGTTAGTCCCAAAAATGATATAAATGTGTAAAATAAAGCCCATAAACATCCAAAAGGGTAATATAATAGCATGGAACAATCAATACTTATAGATACGTTGGAGACGTATCAAGCATCCCCAAGCTTAATTCCTGCTCTTCCACGAGTAGGTAAATGATAAAAAAGATAATTTTGATGTGGAATGCTACCTAGCATAATTCTCAATGTAATTTTCTTTATTGTGGCATGAACGTTCAGATCCAAATGATACAAAATAAAAGTTCATATTGACATAAGAAATAGCAATACTTCAAGCATACTAATCAAAGTAATCATGTCTTCTCAAAATATCATGGCTAAAGAAAGTTATCCCTACAAAATCATATAGTCTGGCTGTTGCTCTATCTTCATCACACAAAGTATTTAATCATGCACAACCCCGATGACAAGCCAAGCAATTGTTTCATACTTTAATAATCTCAAACTTTTTCAACTTTCACGCAATACATGAGCGTGAGCCATGGACATAACACTGTATGTGGAATAGAATGGTAGTTGTGGAGAAGACAAAAAAAGGGAAAGATAGTCTCACATCAACTAGGCGTATCAACGGGCTATGGAGATGCCCATTAATAGATATCAATGTGAGTGAGTAGGGATTTCCATGCAACGGATGCACTAGAGCTATAAATATATGAAAGCTCAACAAAAGAAACTAAGTGGGGTGCATCCAACTTGCTTGCTCACGAAGACCTAGGGCACTTTTGAGGAAGCCCATCATTGGAATATACAAGCCAAGTTCTATAATGAAAAATTCCCACTAGTATATGAAAGTGACAACATATGAGACTCTCTATCATGAAGATCATGGTGCTATTTTGAAGCACAAGTGTGGAAAAAGAGATAGTAGCATTGTCCCTTCTCTCTTTTTCTCTCATTTTATTTATATTTTTTTCTTTCTTTCTTTTTTCCTTTTTTTCTTTTCTTTGGCCTTCTTTTTTTTCTTTTCTTTTTGGCCTTTCTCTTTCTTTTTGTAAAGTCCGAAGTCTCATCCTAACTTGTGGGGGAATCATAGTCTTCATCATCCTTTCCTCACTAGGACAATGCTCTAATAATGAAGATCATCACACTTTTATGGATTTACAACTCAAAGCTAGAACAAGATATGACTCTATATGAATGCCTCCGGCGGTGTACCGGGATATGCAATGAATCAAGAGTGACATGTATGAAAATTATGAAGGTGGCCTTGCCACAAATACAATGTCAACTACATGATCATGCAAGAAGCAATATGACAAAAGTAATGCGTGTCATATGAATGTAACGGTGGAAAGTTGCATGGCAATATATCTCGGAATGGCTATGGAAATGCCATAATAGGTAGGTATGGTGGCTGTTCTGAGGAAGGTAAATGGTGGGTGTATGGTACCGGCGAAAGTTGCACGGTACAAGAGAGGCTAGCAATGGTGGAAGGGTGAAAGGGTGCGTATAATCCATGGACTCAACATTAATCAAAAGAACTCATATACTTGTTGCAAAAATTTAGAAGTCATCAAAAACCAAAGTACTACGCGCATGCTCCTAGGGGGATAGATTGGTAGCAAAAGACCATCGCTCGTCCCCGACTGCCACTCATAAGAAGACAATCAATAAATAAAATTATGCTCCAACTTCATCACAAAGCGGTTCACCATACGTGCATGCTACGGGAATCACAAACTTCAACACAATCATTCTTTAAATTCATAATCACCCAACTAGCATAACTTTAATATCACTACCTCCATATCTCAAAACAATTATCAAGCATCAAGTTGATCATAGCATCCAATTTACTTTCTATGATGGTTTTTGTTATACCCAACTTGGATGCTCATCATTTTAGGACCAACTTTATGACCATAGAAAATACCATGCTGTTCTAAAATACTCTCAAAATAATATAAGTGAAGCATGAGAGACTAGCAATTTCTTCAAAATTAAGACACCACCGTGCTCTAAAAGATATAACTGAAGCACTAGAGCAAAAACTATCAAGCTCAAAAGATATAAGTGACGCACATAGAGTATTCTAGCAAATTCTAATCAAATAGGCTTCTCCCAAAAGGTGTATACAGCAAGGATTATTGTGGTAAACTAAAAGTCAAAGACTAACATAATACACGACGCTCCAAGCAAAACACATATCATGTGGCGAATAAAAATATAGCTCCAAGTAAAGTTACCAATGAACAAAGACGAAAGAGGGGATGCCTTCCCGGGGCATCCCCAAGCTTAGGCTTTTGGCTATACTTGACTATCTTGGGGTGCCATGGGCATCCCCAAGCTTAGGCTCTTGCCACTCCTTATTCCAGAGTCCATAAAAGCTTTAACCAAAACTTGAAAACTTCACAACACAAAACTCAACAGGAAATCTTATAAGCTCCGTTAGTGAAAGAAAAAAAACCACCACATAAGGTACTGCAATGAACTCATTCTTTATTTAATTTGGTGTTAAACCTACTGTATTCCAACTTCCTTATGGTTTATAAACTAATTTACTAGCCATAGATGCATTGAAATAAGCAAACAACACACGGAAAACAAAATCTGTCAAAAACAGAATAGTCTGTAGCAATCTGTAACTAACGCAAACTTCTAAAACTCTACAAATCCTACCAAAATAGGTAGTCCTGGAAACTTTATTTATTGAACAGCATCAAAAAGAATCAACGCAAAAGCACGTTCCTGTGATTTAACAAAATTATATTCGTGCGTGCAAAGTTTCTGTTTTTCAGCAGAATCAAATCATCTATCATCGTAGGTTATCCTATAGGTTCTTCTTGGCACAAACACTAATTAAAAGATAAAAACACATCTAAACAGAAGGTAGATGCAAGATTTATTACTAAACAGGAGCAAAAACAAAAAAACATAAAGAAAATTGGGTTTCCTCCCAACTAGCGCTATCGTTTAACGCCCCTAGCTAGGCATAAAAGCGAAGATAGATCTAATGAGTGCCATCTTTGGCACTAAATTCATAAGTAGCACGCATGATAGATTCATAAGGTAATTTGACTTTCTTTCTTGGAAAGTGCTCCATGCCTTTCTTTAAGGGAAATAGGAATCTAATGTTCCCTTCCTTCATATCAATAATCGCACCAATCGTTCTAAGGAAAGGTCTACCAAGAATAATAGGGCAAGAAAGATTGCAATCTATATCAAGAACAATAAAATCTACGGGCACCAAATTTCTATTTGCAATGATAAGAACATCATTGATCCTTCCCATAGGCTTTTTAATGGTGGAATCCGCAAGGTGCAAATTTAAAGAGCAATCATTAAGATCATGGAACCCTAGAATATCACATAAAGTTTTCGGAATCGTGGAAACACTAGCACCCAAATCACACAAAGCAAAACACTCATAATCTTTAATTCTAATATTTATAGTAGGTTCCCACTCATCATTAAGTTTTCTAGGTATAGAAACTTCCAAATTAAGTTTTTCATCCTAAGATTGCATCAAGGCATCGACAATATGTTTGGTAAAAGCTTTGTTTTGACTATAAGCATGAGGAGAATTAACAACGGATTGCAACAAGGAAATACAACCTTTTAAAGAGCAATTATCATAATCAAATTCCTTGAAATCCGAGATAGTAGGTTCAATATTATTAGAAGTTGAGGATTCTCCAGTCTCACTTTTACCAAATTTAGCATTAAGATCTAATGACTCCGAATTCTTGGGAAGCCTTCTAGGCAAAGTTGATTCATCATCTGTCCCATAATCATCAAAATTCATATTGCAAAACATAGATCTAATCGGAGACGCATCAATAACTTTAAGATCCTCATCATTATTTTCACGGAAACTAGAAGAACATGCTTTTGTAAAGCTTTCTTTTTTAGCATGCAATCTAGCGGTTCTTTCCTTCCACTCGTCAATGGAAATTCTCATTACTTTGAGAGACTCATTGATATCATGCTTAGGAGGAGAAGGTCTAAGTTTAAGAGAATCAACATCAAGCGAAAGTCTATCAACGTTCCTAGCCAAATCATCAACTTTGAGCAATTTTTCTTCAAGCAAAGCATTAAAATTCTTTTGAGAAATCATAAATTCTTTCACACTATTCTCAAAATCAGAGGGCATATTATTAAAATTACCATAAGAATTATTGTAGGAATTTCCATAATTATTAGAGGAATTACTAGGGAACGGTCTAGCATTAAAGTTTCCTCTATACGCATTGTTTCCAAAACTATTCCTACCAACAAAATTCACATCCATTGATTCATTATTATTATCAATCAAAGAAGACAAAGGCATATCATTGGGATCAAGAGGAGTATTTTTAGTAGCAAACATCTTCATAAGTTCATCCATCTTTCCACTCAAAACATTGATTTCTTCTATATCATGCACTTTTTTACTAGAAGATCTTTCGGTGTGCCATGAAGAATAATTAGCCATAATATTATCAAGAAGTTTTGTAGCATCTCCTAATGTGATTTCCATAAACGTGCCTCCCGCAGCCGAATCTAAAAGATTTCTAGAAGCAAAGTTCAAACCGGCATAAAAATTTTGTATGATCATCCATAAATTCAAACCATGAGTAGGGCAATTGCAAAGCATCAATTTCATTCACTAGTAGAAAAGGGGGCAATGGTCCAGGCCGGGTCAGCCCATTAGTCCCGGTTCAATCCAGAACCGGGACCAATGGGGGCATTGGACCCGGTTCGTGAGCCCCGGGGGCCGGCCGGGCCACGTGGGCCATTGGTCCCGGTTCGTCTGGACCTTTTGGTCCCGGTTGGTGGGACGAACCGGGACCAATGGGCCTCGCTCCTGGCCCACCACCATTGGTCCCGGTTGGTGGCATGAACCGGGACCAAAGGCTGCCCTTTAGTCCCGGTTCAAGCCACCAACCGGGACCAATGGGTTGCCTATATATAGACCTCGCCCGCGAACAGAGCACTCCCACTGCTCTGTTTTTCCTGGACGGCGAGGAGAGAGCTTTGTGGTGCTCTAGCTCACCTCCTATGCACATGAGGTGTTCGATGGAATGCCCGAGCCACACTACTTAAGCTTTCTCCTCTCCAAGCTCGACCTCCAAGCTCCATTTTCCTCAATATTTGTCTAGGTTTAGCGGTCCGTCACGTCACGTCCCCGTCTTCACCGTCGTCGATCCCCCGCGCCGATCTTGTCGCCGGCACCACCGCGGTGAGCCTCTTGTTCTTATCTTCTTTCTGAAAGGAAAAAATAAATTCTTACTTGTATGTTTATATAGATACTTGTATAATTTTCTTACTTTTATTATTGCATCTTATATAGTGCGATGGTTTTGGTATCCGCCCCCGTCGGCCCTCGTCCTGTCTATGATTTGGATGTGGTATATATTATCTTTTCATAACTATTGGTTCATTTATTGTTTATGACAATTATGCCGACCAACGTGACATAGATTTTATTTATCTAGGAGGTTGTTGAACCGGAAATTCCAACCGACCCTATTGTCGAGAGGTTAAATTTAGTTGAAGAAGAAAACAATTTGTTGAAGGAAAAATTAGAAAATTTGAGGAGGAGAAGATGATATTGGAGTTGCATGTTGCGGATGTCGTCGATGATCACAAGATCAAGATGGATGCAATGCGCTTGAAGATTAGAAAGATTAGAAAATATGCCCTTCATACCGAGGTTTGGTATCATTATGCCGTTGGATCAGTTGTTACATTGGTTGTGATTATGATCGCATTTGTTTTCGCATTGAAATGTTTTACATAGTTTCAATGTATGGTTTAATTAATTTAGATGCTCTACAGAGCTTTATGTTGTTAGATGAGAACTATGTATGTACTTTGGTTTTAATGTGATGATGAACTTCTATTAATTTGGTCACTTAATTATCTATTCATGATGTTCTGTAATGATTTTTGACACACTTAATTATATATAATGCACGCAGATGAACCGGCAATGGATGTACGGTTCAAGACACACTTCCGAGTACATTAAGGGCATGCATGATTTTCTCGAAGTGGCTGAGGCAAACAAGCAGAATGGTTTTATGTGTTGTCCATGCCCTATATGTGGGAATACGAAATCTTACTCTAACCGGAAAATCCTTCACACCCACCTGCTTTACAAGGCTTTCATGCCACACTGTAATGTTTGGACGAGGCACGGAGAAATAGGTGTTATGATGGAAGACGGCGAAGAAGAAGAGTACGATGACAACTATGTGCCCCCTGAATACGGTGATGCTACTGAAGATCAAGAGGAACCAGATGATGTGCACGATGATGTTGCAATGGGCTAAGCTACTGAAGATCAAGAGGAACCAGACGATGTGCCCGATGATGATGATCTCTGTCGGGTCATTGTCGATGCAAGGACGCAATGCGAAAGTCAAAAGGAAAAGCTGAGGTTCGATCGCATGTTAGAGGACCACAAAAAAGGGTTGTACCCCAATTGCGAACATGGCAACACAAAGCTCGGTACCGTACTGGAATTGCTGCAGTGGAAGGCAGAGAATGCTGTGCCTGACAAAGGATTTGAGAAGCTACTGAAAATATTGAAGAAGAAGCTTCCAAAGGATAACGAATTGCCCGACAGTACATACGCAGCAAAGAAGGTCGTATGCCCTCTAGGATTGGAGGTGCAGAAGATACATGCATGCCCTAATGACTGCATCCTCTACCGTGGTGCGTACAAGGATCTAAACGCATGCCCGGTATGCGATGCATTATGGTATAAGATCAGACGAGATGACCCTGGTGATGTTGACGGCAAGCCCCCCAGGCAGAGGGTTCCTGCGAAGGTGATGTGGTATGCTCCTATAATACCACGGTTGAAACGTCTGTTCAGAAACGGAGAGCAGGCCAAGTTGATGCGATGGCATAGTGAGGACCGCAAGAAAGACGGGAAGTTGAGAGCACCCACTGACGGGTCGCAGTGGAGAAAAATCGAGAGAAAGTACTGGGATGAGTTTGCAAGTGACCCAAGGAACATATGGTTTGCTTTAAGCATGGATGGCATTAATCCTTTCGGGGAGCAGAGCAGCAATCACAACACCTGGCCCGTGACTCTATGTATGTATAACCTTCCTCCTTGGATGTGCATGAAGCGGAAGTTCATTATGATGCCAGTTCTCATCCAAGGCCCTAAGCAACCCGGCAACGACATTGATGTATACCTAAGGCCATTAGTTGAAGAACTTTTACAGCTGTGGAATGGAAACGGTGTACGTACCTGGGATGAGCATAAACAGGAGGAATTTGACCTAAAGGCGTTGCTGTTCGTGACCATCAACGATTGGCCCGCTCTCAGTAACCTTTCAGGATAGACAAACAAGGGATACCACGCATGCATGCACTGTTTACTTGACACCGATAGTATATACCTGGGAAGCTGCAGGAAGAATGTGTACCTGGGCCATCATCGATTTCTTCCGACCAACCATCAATGTCGAAAGAAAGGCAAGCATTTCAAAGGCGAGGCAGATCACCGGAAGAAGCCCGCCATGCGTACCGGTGATCATGTACTTGCTATGGTCAATGATTTACACGTAATCTTTGGAAAGGGTCCCGGCGGACTAGCTGTTGACGCTGGGGGACACGCAACCATGTGGAAGAAGAAATCTATATTTTGGGACCTACCCTACTGGAAAGACCTAGAGGTCCGCTCTTCGATCGACGTGATGCATGTGATGAAGAACCTTTGTGTGAACCTGCTAGGCTTCTTGGGCGTGTATGGGAAGATAAAAGATACAGCTGAGGCACGGGAGGACCTGCAACATTTGCACGAAAAAGACGGCATGCCTCCAAAGCAGTATGAAGGTCCTGCCAGCTATGCTCTTACCAAAGAAGAGAAGGAAATCTTCTTTGAATGCCTGCTTAGTATGAAGGTCCTGACTAGCTTCTCGTCGAATATAAAAGGAATAATAAATATGGCAGAGAAAAAGTTTCAGAACCTAAAGTCTCATGACTATCACGTGATTATGATGCAACTGCTTCCGGTTGCATTGAGGGGGCTTCTACCGGAAAACATCTGATTAGCCATTGTGGAGCTATGTGCATTCCTCAATGCAATCTCTCAGAAGGTGATCGATCCAGAAATCATACCAAGGCTAAGGAGTGATGTGGGGCAATGTCTTGTCAGTTTCGAGCTGGTGTTCCCACCATCCTTTTTCAATATCATGATGCAAGTCCTAGTTCATCTAGTTGACGAGATTGTCATTCTAGGCCCCGTATTTCTACACAATATGTACCCCTTTGAGAGGTTCATGGGAGTCCTAAAGAAATATGTATGTAACCGCGCTAGGCCAGAAGGAAGCATCTCCATGGGCCATCAAACAGAGGATGTCATTGGGTTTTGTGTTGGCTTCATTCCTGGCCTTAAGAAGATAGGTCTCCCTAAATCACGGTATGAGGGGAGACTGACTGGAAAAGGCACGCTTGGAAGGGACTCAATATTATGCAGGGACGGATATTCTTGGTCTCAAGCACACTACACAGTTCTACAGAACTCTACCTTGGTGACCCCGTATGTCGATGAACATAAGAACAGTCTGTGCTCCAAACACCCAGAGCAGTGCGACAACTGGATTACATGTGAACACATCAGGACTTTCAGCAGTTGGTTGGAAGCACGTCTCAGAGGTGACAACACTGTTTGTGATGAGTTGTACTTGTTGTCCAGGGGACCATCTTTGACTGTATTGATTTGGAAAGGATACGAGATAAATGGGAATACATTTTACACGATTGACCAAGATCAAAAGAGCACCAACCAAAACAGCAGTGTCCGCTTTGATGCAACAGCCGAGAGGGGAAAGGACACATATTATGGTTACATAGTGGACATATGGGAACTTGACTACGGACATGATTTTAAGGTCCCTTTGTTTAAGTGCAAATGGGTCAATCTGTCAGGAGGCGGGGTACAGGTAGACCCACAGTACGGAATGACAACAGTGGATCTGAAAAATCTTGGGTACACTGACGAACCGTTCGTCCTAGCCAATGATGTGGCACAGGTTATCTATGTGAAGGACATGTCTACCAGACCGAGAAAGAGAAAAGATAAGGAAGCGAATACATCATACGATGAGCCAAAGCGCCACATAGTTCTTTCAGGAAAAAGGGACATCGTGGGTGTCGGTGTCAAAACCGGCGGATCTCGGGTAGGGGTTCCCGAACTGTGCGTCTAGGCGGATGGTAACAGGAGACAAGGGACACGATGTTTTTACCCAGGTTCGGTCCCTCTCGATGGAGGTAAAACCCTACTCCTGCTTGATTAATATTGATGACATGGGTAGTACAAGAGTAGATCTACCACGAGATCAGAGAGGCTAAACCCTAGAAGCTAGCCTATGGTATGATTGTTGTTCCTTCTATGGACTAAAACCCTCCGGTTTATATAGGCACCAAAGAGGGTTAGGGTTACACAGAGTCGGTTACAATGGTAGGAGATCTACATATCCGTATCGCCAAGCTTGCCTTCCACGCCAAGGAAAGTCCCATCCGGACACGGGACGAAGTCTTCAATCTTGTATCTTCATAGTCCAGGAGTCCGGCCAAAGGTGATAGTTTGGCTATCCGGACACCCCCTAATCTGGGACTCCCTCGGTAGCCCCCGAACCAGGCTTCAATGGCGATGAGTCCGGCGCGTAGATTGTCTTCGGCATTGCAAGGCGGGTTCTTCTCCAAATCCTGTGTACATGTTGAATAGCGTCCGGCTTCCTGTAAATATTGCGCTCCTCGGCTTCCATGCCCAATAATGGCCATCTTCCACGTGTTGAACGAATGCGAAAAGCCAGGGTATTTTTACATTTACCCCCCTAGCTGCGCAAATGAGCTGTCTATAAAAGAGACGAGGATCTAGATCCGAATCACACCATCCTCCCTTCGCGAGCATTCATCAGAGCGCATCTGACAAAAATCCATTCCATCATGGACAGTCGACGCGGCTCCTCCTCTCGCCCTCCCAGCCCTCGGCCTGGAGATTGGGAGAGATGCTCCATCCCGCACAGCGAGTTAGTGACGCTCCAAATCAGGGGATTTCTTCCCCCAGCCTTCATGGTTCCGGTTCGAGCCGGACTCACCACCTATAAGGGTGGAAAGCAAGCAGAGAGCGTCCCCAACCCCTCCAAAGGAGAGTGGGTATGCCTTATCTCTTATTTGATAAGAGCGCTCGGATTTCCAATTCATCTGTTTCTCCGGGGGCTCCTGGAGTTCTACGGACTCCAGTTGCACAACCTTACGCCTGCCTCCATTTTGCATATTGCGGGCTTCGTGGCCCTTTGCGAGCTATTTTTGGGCATTGAGGCTCATTTTGCACTGTGGAAGAAGTTGTTCTGCCTTATGCCCCGTTCTCAAGAGGGGTCAATATATCAAGTGGGTGGAGCCGACCTATGGCGCATCACCGGGACCGGATATCTATCCGGAACCCCGAAGAAGGCGTCCGAAGACTGGCCTTCGGAATGGTTTCATATAGAAGATGTCCCCCTGCCGGACCCTGTTCGGATCGGCCTCCCTGAGTTCAATAACGCTCCTTTGAAGAAACGCCTAAGCTGGCGCCCATGGAGCCCTCAGAAGGAAAATGACAGGGACGTCCTTTACCTGATGAGCCGAATAAGGTTGTTAGCTCATTCCGGACTGACCATGATCGGGGTCATGGCCACATGCATTATGCGGGGGGTGCAGCCGCTCCAGTATAGAGGCCACCCCATGTGGGATTTCAACGGGGAGGATGATGCCACCCGCTGCGGCCATAAGGGGCCGGGATCGGTAGCCGATCTGATGAAGATCTTGTCCGCATTGTACAGGGGAGAAGAGGAGGAATTTCTCTGCGTCAATCCACAGGACGGGTTTTCTTTGTACAATCCTCCAAGCTGGGTAAGCGGACATTTATTTTTGCCTATCTGATCCATACTCCCATAGTCAAGTATCTCATTTTGTGATTTTGGCGCAGGAACTGCGCCGGGCCGTAAAGGATATAAACAGCCCGCCTCCACAACCCGTGGATCCGGAACGGTTCCTCGATCCGACCTCCCAAGAGGATCCGGACATATCGGTGGAGCTGATCGACGGGGTATTTCACCAACTGAGCATCGATAGTGCCTTAGTCGCCATTACGGCCGATTACCCTGGAATACTTCCCGCCTCGCAGGTAACTGAGACCGAAGTCCCAATACTTTGAAAATGACCCATCCGTTCTTGTTTTTTATCACCGTATACCAATGGTGTTTCGCAGGGGAAGTCCTTGAGGCGGAAGGCCGAGCCTGCGACGGCTAGTCAACAAGGGACAACAAGGCCCAACAGGCTGAAAAGAAGTGTAGTCCAGATTGAAACGCCGGTGCAACGGTATGGTGTGTCATCTTACTCCCAGGTTTTATTCCCGGGAGGCATACTAACACTCATGCTTTTTCAGGAAGAAGAGCGCTTGCCGGACTATATCCGGAGAGGTTGCCAATCAATCCTCCGCTCTCCAGGCTCCAAAGCCAGGTCTAGAAGTGGAGGCGAACACGAGGCGTATGTCGGATGCTCCTCCGACAGAGGATGCCGATAGGTTATCTGCCATCAATTCCGAGGTGGAGAGTGCCATGAATCACAGGCGTCGCCGGACAGTTCTTCGTGACGCATGTTTCTCCCCAGAGGCATTGGATGCCTTCAATTCGGGAGATGCGCACCTCCGTGCCGCTCAAAATGATCTAGCCAGAGCCACGGAGCAGTATGTAAAAGACATACGGGTGAGAAAATTTGACAGTTATATATGCCAGTAGGCCCCGAGACTTGAAATAGTTAGAATAACTGATTTAAGGATCATTTATTATGCAGGATCTTACAGAAAAGAATACCCAACTGTCCCAGGAGCTGGAGGAGTGCAAAGCCCAACTTGAGGCCACACTAGCCGCAGCGGGGGAAGCCAAAGAGACCCCCTCTGGTAATATATGCTTCAAAAGATAAGTAATTTGTGAAGTGCGGCGTGTGTATAAGTCTGACAATAATATTGCAGATGGCGTCGGGATAGATCCGGACAAGCAACAGCTCATGCGCCGGTTAAAGGCCGGCGAGAATGTGCTCACAAGGGTGAGGCATGAGAAAAATAATCTCCAAGATGCCGACACCCAGCTGGGTGAGGAACTAAAGGATGTTCGAGTCCAGTTGTCTGACTCCGTTAAGTAGAATCGGCGGCTTCGACGCGGCATTTTTAGTAAGTGCTTGAACGAACTTTGAAAAGAGTACGGCGAGGAAGTCGATTAACAAAGTTATGTCTGTAGGTATGCTCACAGGCCGTCCTGTAGAGGAAATGCCCGGTTCTACGGGTGACCTTCTTCCCGAGCTCTTGCAACTGCACGAACGAGTTCGGCAGGTGATGAAAGGCGTCGCCCAGGCCTTGTGGCCATCTGTCTCCCTGCCCGAAGGCCTTGGAGAGCTTGCAGAGAGGCTTCAGGGAGCGCGGTGGCGCTTCCGCTTATGGAAGATATCGGCCTACCATCAAGGCGCCAGGGAGGCCTGGGCCATGGTGAAGACGCGGTACACGAAGGCTGACCCAAACCACATGGCCGAGGTCGGACCTGTGGGGCCCGATGGGAAGGAGATCCTTGTGAGCTTAGTGTACGGCCAAGTAGAATTGGCCGCAAAGTATTCCCAACAGGACTGTAAACTAGACAACCTATAGGATGGCATTGAAGAGGAATATGCCCAGTCAAGTTGACTATGTAATTTAAGATGACATGTAAAATGCCTTCTAGCCGGATTGTAGATCGTTTGTCATGGCGGACCTTTTCGCTTCGACCTCGGGACCCGATAGTCCGGAGTGTGTCTGAATACCCTCGCGGTTATGGAAGAACCGGGGCATGCATGGAGACCAGGCGTAGGGGTCATTAGTGCTTTATCAGACAAGTGCCCAACTAGTTATGTTATATTACATGGTTAGTAAGAAACATCTTCTAGGGAGAATAGCTACGTTAGGGGTTCCTTTCCCTGGGAGGCATGCCCTAAAGTGCATGCCCGGACTGCGAAAAATGCAGAAAAACATCTGGGGGCAGATAAATAAATAAATGAGAAATCTTCTTTTAGTTCACGGACCGAATATTCCCTTAAGAACGCTAGCTTTGGACTTCACCCAGTCTGAAGTACACATCCGGCTGACCCGGCAGTAACAATCACAGAGGTGCTCCCTTTACCACCTAGCCAAACAATCGGGAACGTAGGGGTAAGCACAGGAGCCAGGCAACCCAGCTTGGCCAAAACTTAAGTCATATCGATGCATATAATGGTGAATAAAAGGTACATGCAGAAGTGTGACACATGTGTTGGGCATGAAGCCCGTATAAATAAGCTTCTGTTAAAGAAGCCCCCAGGTATAATGAGCGTGGATAGCACGTCAAGTGTGTGCGAACAACGCGCAAACGAGCCGTCAACGGCTGTAAGAGAAAGGGAGGGAGAAGGAGAGAAACAGAAGACAGCTAATATGTAAAATATAGACGGAGGAAGGAGACGAACTCAGAATCCGGTGCTAGGCGTAGAATCTTTGGAGACGGGCTGTGTTCCATGGGTTAGGCTCGAGTCGGTTATCCGATGCATCTCGTAGACGGTACGCTCCACCGATCAGGACTTGGTCGATGATAAAGGGACCTTCCCATTTGGGCTTGAGTTTGACCTTTTTCTTGTCCGGTAGGCGTAGAACTAACTCGCCAACGTTGTAAGTTTTGGCCCGTACTTCTCTGCTTTGATATCTTCGAGCTTGTTGTTGATAGAATGCGGAACGGGCTTTTGCCACGTCACGCTCCTCCTCCAATGCGTCCAAACTGTCCTGCTGATCGAGCTCGGCTTCTCTTTCTTCGTACATGCGCACGCGAGGTGAGTCATGAATTATGTCACAGGGCAGAACTGCCTCTGCGCCGTATACCATAAAGAATGGTGTAAATCCGGTGGTGCGATTCGGAGAGGTCCGCAGCCCCCAGAGTACGGAGTCGAGCTCCTCTACCCAGTGCGTGTTAGATTCCTTGAGGGACTGCACTAATCTGGGTTTGATGTTGCTCATGATTAGACCATTTGCTCGCTCGACTTGACCGTTAGTTTGAGGGTGATAGACTGAAGCATAGTTGAGCTTGATGCCCATGTTTTTGCACCAGAGTTTGACCTCGTCGGCCGTAAAGTTCGTGCCGTCATCAGTGATGATGCTATGGGGGACGCTGTAACGGTGTACGACCCCTGATATGAAGTCTATCACCGGTCCGGATTCGGCCGTCTTAACAGGTTTGGCCTCTATCCATTTGGTGAATTTATCCACCATGACCAGTAGGTATTTTTGCTTGTGGGTTCCTCCTTTAAGGGGTCCAACCATGTCAAGCCCCCAGACCATGAAGGGCCAGGTTATGGGTATAGTTTTGAGGGTGGTGGGTGGCATGTGGCTTTGATTAGCAAAGAGCTGGCAACCGACGCATCGTTGGACTAAGTCCTGAGCATCTGGCCGGGCCGTCGGCCAATAAAATCTTGTACGGAAGGCCTTGCCTACAAGGTCCTGGGCTGCGGCATGGTGCCCGCCGAGTCCGGCATGAATTTCAGCCAGAAGATTCGCCCTTCCTCTTCGGAGATACACCTTTGAAGGACTCCGGTTGTGCTTTTCTTGTAAAGCTCTCCCTCATGGACCTTATAGGCTTTAGATCGCCGCACTATGCAGCGGGCCTCGTTTTGGTCCTCGGGAAGTTCCTGCCTGGTTAGGTAGGCTAGGAATGGTTCCGTCCACGGGGCAATGACTACCATTATTACATGGGCTGAGGATGTTACTTTGTTGGCAGAACCACCAACTGTGTCAGAATGTTCGGTGTCGGGCAGTGCGGTTAGGTCCGGGTTGTTGTTTCCGGATTCCCCCTCCCATAGTACGGATGGCTTGAACAGCCTCTCTAGGAAGACGTTGGGAGGGACAGCATCGCGCTTTGCGCCAATGCATGCCAATACGTCTGCTGCTTGGCTGTTATCTCGGGCTATATGGTGAAATTTGAGCCCCTCAAACCGAGCTGACATTTTTAGGACGACTTTGCGATAAGCTGCCATTTTCAGATCCTTGGCATCTAAGTCTCCATTTATTTGGGATATCGCGAGGTTCGAATCCCCGCGCACCTCTAGGCATTGAATGCCCATGGAGACTGCCATCCGGAGGCCATGTAGAAGGGCCTCGTATTTGGCTGCGTTCTTGGAGTCCGTATACATTATCTCGAGTACGTATTGAACCGTATCTCCGGTTGGGGACGTCAGAACGACGCCAGCCCCCAGACCAGCCAACATTTTGGAGCCGTCGAAGTGCATGATCCAGTTGGAATATGCGCCGTACTCTTTAGGGAGTTCGGCTTCAGTCCATTCGGCGACGAAGTCGGCCAAAACTTGTGACTTAATAGCTCGCCGTGGCTTATAAGTTATGTCGAACGGGAGGAGCTCAATGGCCCATTTGGCAATCCGGCCCGTCGCATCGCGGTTGTTTATAATGTCATTAAGAGGTACTTCAGAGGCTACTGTTATTGAACACTCTTGAAAGTAGTGTCGCAGCTTCCGGGATGCCATGAACACCGCGTACGCTATCTTTTGATAATGCGGGTACCGTGACTTGCATGGAGTTAGGACAGTGGACACGTAGTAAACAGGTTTTTGAAGGGGGAACTTGTGTCCGCCCGTTTCTCGTTCGACAACGAGCACCGCGCTCACAACTTGATGAGTTGCCGCGATATATAATAGCATTGGTTCGCCCATGTTGGGCGCGGCCAGGACCGGGTTTGTTGCCAATATGGCTTTTATTTCTTCGAGTCCGGCCGTGGCGGCATCCATCCACTCAAAGTGTTCGGTGCGTCGGAGGGGGCGATAAAGGGGTAATGCCTTTTCTCCTAAACAGGAGATAAAGCGGCTTAAAGCCGCCACGCATCCCGTCAATTTTTGTATTTGTTTGAGGTCCTTTGGGATATCCAATTGTGACAGAGCTCGGATCTTGGCTGGGTTTGTTTCAATTCCTCTACCAGATACAATGAAGCCCAAGAGCTTTCCGGCTTGTACGCCGAAAACACATTTTTCCGGGTTAAGCTTAATGTCATATGTTCGGAGATTATCGAATGTGAGCCTCAAATCGTCTACTAGAGTTTCGACGTGCTTGGTTTTGATGACCACATCGTCTATGTATGCCTCCACTGTTTTGCCGATCTGGTTTGCCAGACATGTCTGAATCATGCGCTGATATGTTGCGTCAGTGTTTTTGAGCCCAAAGGGCATTGTGTTGAAGCAGAATGGGCCGTATGGGGTGATGAATGCCGTTGCGGCCTGGTCGGGCTCTGCCATCTTAATTTGGTGGTAGCCAGAGTACGTCGAGGAAACACAATGAATCGTGTCCTGCGGTAGCATCGATAATTTGATCGATGCGGGGGAGTGGGAAGGGATCCTTTGGGCAAGCCTTGTTGAGGTCCTCAAAATCGACGCATAGGCACCAGGATTTGTCCTTCTTTGGTACCATCACTAGGTTTGCTAGCCAGTTCGGATATTTTATATCTCTGATGAATCCGGCCTCCAATAATTTGGCTAGCTCCTCTCCCATGGCCTGTCTCTTGGGTTCGAGAAACGCCGAAGAGCCTGTTTGACTGGCTTGAAACCTTTTAGGATGTTTAGGCTGTGCTCGGCCAGCCGGCGTGGGATTCCTGACATGTCTGAAGGGTGCCAGGCAAAAATGTCCCAATTTTCGCGTAGGAATTCTTGTAGTGCGGCGTCTACATCAGGGTTTAATTGTGCCCCGATGGAGGCCGTTTTTGTGGAGTCCGTTGGATGGACTTGGAATTTGACTATTTCGTCCGCTGGTTTAAAGGAGGTGGACTTGGATCTCTTATCGAGTATCACATCGTCCCTATTCACCATGGAGCGCAGCGGAGTGAGTTCCTCGGCCGCTAGGGCTTCGAATAGTGCCTCAAGGGCCAGTGCGGTTGTCTTATTTTCGATGCGGAGTGCTATGTCTAGGTCACTAGCAAGAGTGATGGTTTTGTTGGGCCCGGGCATTTTGAGCTTCATGTACCCGTAATGGGGTATAGCTTGAAAAATTGTGAATGTCTCTCGCCCTAATAGAGCGTGATATCCGCTGCTGAACGGGGCCACTTGGAACATGACCTCCTCGGACCTGTAATTATCCGGCATGCCGAACACCACATCCAGTGTGATTTTTCCTGTACAACATGCTTCCCGACTGGGGATTATTCCTCTAAAGGTTATGCTGCTTCGCTCAATGCGGCTCTAGTCTATTTCCATTTTTCGGAGGGTTTCCTCGTAAATGAGGTTCAATCCGCTGCCACCGGCCATGAGTACCTTGGTAAGGCGAAAGCCGTCCACTATTGGACTAAGGACCAATGCGGCTGGTGCTCGGGCTGTTCGGAATTTAGGTTTGTCACTGGCATTAAAGGTAATAGCCGTGTCACTCCATGGGTTTATTGTTGCTACTTGGTAGACTTTGGCAAGGCTGCGGAGTGTTTGTTTCAGCATATTATTTGATGCGAAAGTCTCGAAGACTGTTAATACCGTATTGGTATCCTTGGGCTGGTGCTCTGGAGTTAGAAGCTCTTCGCCACTTTTGGCCACCTACCGTAGTATCCAACATGCTCTAAGGCTATGAGTTGGAGTGGCGCCCTCTGTACTATGAATTTTGCAGGGTCCATTGAGCCATCCTTCCAGTACGGTTCCATACCCTATAGATGGTTTTTTCTTTTTGGTGTTTAACCCAGGTGCCTGGCGATAATGCACCCTTTTATTTCGGACTGTGGTTGTATTCAGGGCCGGATTGTCCCAAAATTTGATTTCGGTTTTCCAGGCACTTTCCATCGCACAGTACTTTCGTACTATGGACGCCAAGTCAGCGAAGCGTGTAATTTCATGACGGCTTACGGCATTAAGGATTCCCTTGTCCGTGCAATTATTGCAGAAGAATGAAATCACGTCCTCCTCACGGCAGTCCTTTATCCTATTCATAACCAGGAACAATCTGGCCCAGTAATGGTGTACTGTTTCTGCGGGCTCTTGCCGGATTTGGGATAGATCGCTTATGTTTGGGTGGGCGGGTGGAATTAAATTCGGAACCTCGTCCAATTTAAGACTCAGGGGCCAAGTAGTTCCCGAACTTAGAAGCTTGGGTTATTGGATGTTGTCCAATGAATCTAGCCCGCTGCCTGACTTTAGGTTCAGGGCTTGAGTAACGTCCTCCCCTCCGCGGGAATCCGGAAAGGAGGGATCGGGAATCCGGACATAGCTAGTCCTAAAGATAGAAGAAGGGTCGTCGTATTGTTCCTCTACCAGAGCAACATGGTGGGTAACCTGGGGAGAGTTAATCTCTCTCAGATCGGGTTTAGGCCCAATCTGATCGTAGTCTGTAGCGACTCCCATGGCGGCGATGCGATCCAAGAGCTCGTTTAAGGAAGAGAGCTCCATCGGATCTAACTGCTCGGTGAGTTCCGAGTTAACGTGAAGATTGCTTTCGATGACCCGAGAAGTCATCGTCGGCGCGGCGGCCGAACAGGCGGTCATAAGGAAACTGCCTATCCAGAGAGTTTGGCCTATAGCCAAAGCTCCTTTAGCAACAGTGTCGTCTTTAAAGACGGGATGGGGCATCCTTCCTGATGGCGACGGCACAGAGGAACTCTCAATGAAAGCACCAATGTCGGTGTCAAAACCGGCGAATCTCGGTTAGGGGGTCCCGAACTGTGCGTCTAGGCGGATGGTAACAGGAGACAAGGGACACGATGTTTTTACCCAGGTTCGGGCCCTCTCGATGGAGGTAAAACCCTACTCCTTCTTGATTAATATAGATGACATGGGTAGTACAAGAGTAGATCTACCACGAGATCAGAGAGGCTAAACCCTAGAAGCTAGCCTATGGTATGATTGTTGTTCCTTCTACGGACTAAAACCCTCCGGTTTATATAGGCAACGAACAGGGTTAGGGTTACATAGAGTCGGTTACAATGGTAGGAGATCTACATATCCGTATCGCCAAGCTTGCCTTCCACGCCAAGGAAAGTCCCATCCGGACACGGGACGAAGTCTTCAATCTTGTATCTTCATAGTCCAGGAGTCTGGCCAAAGGTGATAGTTCAGCTATCTGGACACCCCCTAATCTGGGACTACCTCAGTGGGAGTGGAGGGCAAGACAGACATGTCTGAAGATTATAAAAAGTTTCATGAAATTCCTCCCTACAAAGTCAAGGCTGACCCCAGCATCCTAATTAACGATGAAGATTATCCATGGTTACAGCGCAATAAGAAAATCACACAAGCGAAGAAAAAGTGAAGACTTCCTCCCGCAACTATTATGATGATACCATGCCAACTTTGTAACAGACGATTATGATACCATTGTCCGTTTTGTACATGCACATGCTATGTGGGTGAATTTATGATACCATGCCAACTTTCAACTTTTTCAGAGTTCATTTGAAATGCTTTAATGTCTTATGGTTCGACCCCCGTAATTATTAAAAATAGCAACAATAAGTATTTTGTTGTAAGTAGAAACAAAATAATATAAATAAAGCAAGAAAGAAAACAAAAAAAAAAGTGTTTTCAAATTTGAAAACTAATGGCACTAATAGAAAGTTTATAATTTTTCTAAGACTAAAAGCAAAAAAGAATTAAAAAATAAAGCAAAAAACAAAAGAAAATAAATAATGCAGAAAACAAAACAAAAAAACTGGAAAATAATTAAAAATAGCAACAATAAATATTTTGTTGTAAGTAGAAACAAAATAAAATAAATAAAGCAAGAAAGAAAACAAAAAAACAAAAAAAGTGTTTTCAAA
>NC_041393.1:406799720-406800700 GCF_002162155.2 Triticum dicoccoides
TAATAATTAAAAATAGCAACAATAAGTATTTTGTTGTAAGTAGAAACAAAATAAAATAAATAAAGCAAGAAAGAAAACAAAAAAACAAAAAAAGTGTTTTCAAATTTGAAAACTAATGGCACTAACAGAAAGTTTATAATTTTCCTAAAACTAAAAGCAAAAAGAATTAAAAAATAAAGCAAAAAACAAAAGAAAATAAATAATGCAGAAAACAAAACAAAAAAACTGGAAAAAATAAAAATAGCAACAATAAGTAAAGAAAACAAAAAAACAAAAAAAATGCCTCCTACTGGGCCCCCACGGCCTGAATACGACTAGAAACCCTACCATGGGCCAGGATTCAGGCCCGCAGTAGGCCCAGAAGGCCCATCAAGCAAAGCAGTAGCAAGTAGGCCCGCAAGCCTGTGGTGGAGAGGAGCTCGAGAGGGGTGCAGCAGTGGGGCTTATAAACCACTGCGCGCCCCTCTCAACTAGCGAGGTGGGACTAAACTTTGGCCCCGACCCGGGCAGCACAGGGGCCTTTGGTCCCGGTTGGTGGCACCAACCGAGACTAAAGGGGGGGGCATTGGTACCGGTTGGTGCCACGAACCGGTACCAATGCCCACACTTTAGTCCCGGTTGGTGCCACCAAGCGGGACCAAAGGCCGCCGCTTCCCGCCCTTTGGGCTGCTAAAAAGAGGCCTTTGGTCCCGGTTGGTGGCACCAACCAGGACTAAAGGGGGCATTAGTCCCAGTTGGTTTCACGAACCGGGACCAATGCTCTTGCTATATATACAGCACTTAGGAAAATTTGACGAACACATCGCCAGTTGCCCCCCGCCCGACGACGCCGAGCTCATCGACGCCGCCAGGCTGCCCAGATCGACGCCGTCCACTGCCCCGACGCCGCCCGCCGCCCAGATGATGTCCGCGCGCCGCCCCGACACCGTCCGCGCGCCCCCGTCGTTTCCCCTGCCCCGTCGCCGCCAGGCGCTGCCCTG
>NC_041393.1:406800772-406851765 GCF_002162155.2 Triticum dicoccoides
GGCGCTGCCCTGACGCCGCCCGCCAGCCGCCCCCGCCGACACCGTCGTCGTCGCCCGTGCCCATTGTCGCCGTCGCCGTCACCCCCGAGCGCGTCCGGTCGCGCCCTTGCCCCACGACCCGCCCCCCACCGTCGCTGTCGTCGCCGGCCACGCCCCTGCCCCAGCCCGCCGTGGTCGTCGCCGACGCCCTCGCCGCCGTCGTCATCGCCCTCGCCGGCCACCCCTGTTGTGAGCCGCCGCCGTCGAGGCTCTGTGTTCAGTGCTTTTTTTTCATACATACATGTGTATTTTTTGTTCATTGCATTTTTCATATATATAATTAATGTATATATGTATGTGGTAGCTATATGATGAATGGATGTGGCTATGTATGTATGAATATAATGTTCATAGCATCTTTTTGTTTATATATGTTTTTTCATATATGTATTAATTTTTTATTTAGGTTGTTAGTAGATATCGATTTTAGGTTAGTGCATTTTAATTAGGTTAGTGTAGAGGAAAAAGTAAAATAAGGAAAAGGAAGAAAAGAGGAAGAAGGAAGAAGGACGAAGAATAAGAAAAGGAATGAGAGGAAAAAGGAAAATAAGAAGAGGAAGAAAGGAGAAGAAGAGGAGATCAGAAAGAAGAGGAGATCAGGAAGAAGAGGAGAAATAAATAAGAAGAGGAAAAAAGAAGAAAAAGAAGAGGAGAAGAAGAAAGGAATAGAGGAGAAGAAGAAAAAATAGAAAAAAAATTCTATTTTTTCTTCTTCTCCTCTATTCCTTTCTTCTTCTCCTCTTTTTTTCTTCTTTTTTTCTTCTTCTTCTTCCTTCTTCCTTCTTCCTCTTTTCTTCCTTTTCCTTAATTATTTTCCTTTCACGAGGGAGAAGAAGAAAAAGAAGAGGAGAAGAAGAAAGAAAGGAATAGAGGAGAAAGAAGAAACTTCAACACGAGGGGGGGTACCGATACCCCCTCCCCGATAACATTATTTTCCCATGTATATATATGTCGCGTCGTTGTCGATATAACCCCCTCTAGATAACTTTGACATGAGGGGCGGTCGATATATATACCCACTCTCGACCGTGATAACTTATACAACGGCAGCACCCCCCTCGGCCCTCTCGCTCGACCAAAACTCTTGAGGACACCCAAACCCTAGAGAGAAAACGATGTTGGTCTCCTACCCCCTCCCGTCGCGCCCCTACCCGACAAATTAACTCTCTCGAGGCCACCCAAATTTACCAAGTTAAAAGAGTGTTGTCGTCGAGGCGAGCCCAAACCCTTGAAGCGTTGTGTCGAGGCGACCCCAAACCCTAGAGAAGCAGCGTCGAGGCCACTAACATGATTCCTTATTGTGATTAGCTAGCTAGTTCTACGTTTGCCACTAATATATATATATATATCCATCTGTACCATGTTTGAATAATAATTGACATGTTGTAAATATTTGCAGAAACTATGGAGCACTCCCAAGACGAAGAAATAGAAGCGATGTTGGGGGACATAATCGCACAAGGAAGTGATGTCGTTGCATCATTTCTCAACGACAACGATGGTCAGGAAGGACTGGGTGAAGAAGAGGGCTATGTTCATGATGGCTCTGACCCATTAATGTCGGTACAAGAAGAGGGCTATGTTCATGATGGCTCCGGTGACCCAATGGAGGTACAAGAAGGAGACCGTGCTGTCTGCTCCGGTGACCGAACCGAGTCCGGACAGGTATATATATATATTAGTTAAGACCGTGCTGACTAGTTAATTGATGCATTCATTGTTTTGGTATATGTACACATATTAATTAACTCTCGTCTTTCTTCCTTTTTCTAGCCCTCCGGATCGAGCACAACTTTGGTAAGGAGACGAGGCCCAAAGAAAAAGTTGAGCTCGGATGAAAAGTTTGAGATCATAGAAATCGCGCCTGATGGCGAACCGATTGAACCCATCCGGACAAAGCGCACATTTTCTGCTCAGTGCGGGGTTCTTGTTAGGGACAAGATCCCGATCAGCATCCAGCAATGGTATAAGCCTAAGGAGGAAGACCCTGAGGTGTCTTATGTCAATGATATGCAGAAAGAAGATCTTTGGACTCAGCTGAAGGCAAATTTCACCCTACCGCTGGAGGAGGATCCAGAGAAGCCAGTTAAAGAGCAATTAATCAAGTCTTGTGCTCTTAAGAAGATGGCAACCCTATTCAGGAGGTGGAGGAAAGAGCTGAACAAGTTTGTCGACAAAAAAAGACACCAGAATTCATCGGCAAATATGAGAAGATCAAAGATCACTGGCCCGCATTTGTGGCCCACAAGACATTGGAAAAGAATAAGAAGATGTCGACGACAAACAAGCAAAATGCTGTGAAGAAGAAGCTTCACCATTGCACGGGGCCAGGTGGCTACCTCAAAGCCCGGCATAAGTGGTCCAAGGCTGAGAATGATCTGCTTGAAAAAGGGATCGAACAAGAGACAATGTACTGGCTAGACCGTTGCCGGACTTGGTTCTTCGGGGCTGGCAGAACCTTGGACCCTGTATCAGGGAAGTGCCATTGGACGGACGAGCAACTGCAAATACCAGTCAAGCACCTTCGGCACTATATCGATGCAGCGCAGCGAGGGACGTTCGTTCTAGACAGGGAGAAGGACGAGCTCACAATGGCCCTCGGGAATCCTGAGCACCCTGGACGAACACGAGGCATGCCAGGCTCCATTCCGTGGAAGGTTGGTTTTCTGGACGCAGGGGGTTACAAAACACACGATAGGAGGAAGAAACTGGAGCAGGGCCAACTGCAGGAGCTACACGAAAGGGTAATGGGGCTAGAGGAACGAGAAGCAGCAGATCGCAGCAAACGACCTGCCGAAGCTTCCCCCGAAGCTACCCCGCCATCTCAGCAGAGAAGCAGCGTGGCTTCCACCGAGCTGCTTCAGCCGGAGCATGTCTTGACGGCTCCTGCCAGCTATCCCATGGATGCTATCACGGAGTCTCAAAATTGCCACATTATGACGCGATGGATGAATTTGAAGGTCAAGGCGGCTGTTGGCTCTGTTTATCCTACTGGACCCGGCGCAACTTATCACTGTTGGGCGATTCCAGAAGGATATGCTAGGGTGATGGTGGATGAAATAACAGAGGGATTTGAGGACCTCCTGCTTGACCACCCTACTGGTGAAGGGGAGACTAGGCTGGGTTCTGCTCTAAAGACTCCATGCCTATGGCGGAAGGATCTCATCAACCATCCGAACTAGACGCCTCCGCCTCCTCCTCCTCCTCCGGCGAGTCAGGGCACTCCGCCTCCTCCACCGCCTCCTCCTCCGGCGAGTGACGATCAGGGCACGCGTGGCGGCACTCCGCCTCCTTCTCCGGCGCGTGGCGGCACTCCGCCTCCTTCTCCGCCTGCGCCGGCGCTCCTGAGCAGCCAGCAGCCTCCTCCTTCTCCGCCTTGCCAGCAAGGGCGGAAGAGACCCGCCGCCGCGCCGGCTGCTCCGGCGCGTCATAGTCTTTCTCCTCCGCCTCGTAAGCAAGCACGAAAGAAGACAGACGACGCAGCCGCTCCGTCTGCTCCGACGTCTAGCAGCACAACCAGAGGCGGGAGGCAATACAGATACGGTCAACCTCTCAAGCCTCTAGAGAAGTTACCATACGAGAGGACCGAGGAGGAAAACGATATGATCGTGCGAACCCACGTGAAGGAGTTCTTTGAAGGGGTGAAAGCAAAGAGACATCCACCTCCGGAGGAGAAGGTAGATCCGGTGAAAGCAAAGCACACTCCCGATGCCCTGAGGAAACCGGCAAAGTCTCCGCCAAGAACCAACTATGAGTGCATTACAGAACAGACATATCTCCAAGCGGAGCGGTCGGGAAGAACTATCAGACATCAAAGGTTAAGAGAATGAGCAGCTGCGAAAAAAATTGACCATCTCGGTGAACAAGCAAACCAATCGTGCCCCCCCCCCGCTCAATGTGTCTAGCGGCAACATCGTCGCTAATGCTCCGGGGATGGTGGCCGGTTATGGCAATCTACAAGATTACCTGCCTGATGATCAACTTCCTGATTTCATGGAGGTGGACGAACACAGATACGAGTACGGGAAGCCTCTCGTCAAAGATGAAAAATCTCTAACAACGATGATGCGAAGATTCCATACTTGGTACATGAAAACCTGCAGAGAGTCTGGGGGACGAATAGTTTGTATCTGGACATTAAAGAGGAGCACGACCTCGTTGGAACTGATCTGTTGTGTGTTCCATTTGAGGAGTTCTTCGCGTTCTTCAGTCAAAAGGCCCTCGATAAATTGACGGTCTTTTGCTACTGCCTGTAAGTACTATTTCTGTCATCAAAAGGCCCTCGGCTCTTTCATTACATGTATTTATAATTAATTATCCTCAATATATTATGCAGATTGAAGATCGTCGAGTGCAAAAAACAAGAAATTTATGATATTGGGTTCATTAACACAAATATCATAGATGAATTTCTGGTTAAAAAGCACGTTAAAGAGGCCGAGGACAACTTGCTACGATCGTTGATCAAAAATCAAAACAAAGATACCATACTCTTTCCTTACAACGGCAAGTGAGTGTTACTGTCGTGTGCATATTCGGTTTCCCTTATTACTCAAGCGAGGTTATAGTAATGTAATTGATGAGTTATGCATGTGTGCGCAGGTACCACTATGTTCTTCTGGAGATTAAGCTTGAGCGGGGACTAGTAACCGTCTTAGACTTGAGACGGAAAGTTCCCGAAACCTATGCGGACATGACTGAAATGCTCAACAAGTAAGTTCAATCAATCATTATCGCACCATATCAGCAAATTTTTGTTCATTTCCTGATATCTCAAGTAATAATAATTATTTTATTTGTCTTGCAGGGTTTGGAAACAGTTCACCGCGGAAGCTCCGGGACTGCCAAAGGAGCTGCGATATACATACCCGAAAGTAAGTACTACTGGCTAGCTAGTTGCGCGCATCTCCCGTTGATTCTATAGCTATACTTTCATCAATGCCATTTATAATGCTTCATTATCAGTTTGATTGACCTCTATTTCTTGTAAAGTGCTTGTGGCAGGAACAAGGGAATGATTTCTGTGGATACTATGTGTGCGAGTTCATCCACAACGCGACTTTGAAAAACAAGCGGGGCTACTCTCAAAGACAATATGAAGTGCGTAAGCAATAATATTCACAATTTCATTTTATTACACCATCATTTCTGTTGAGTTTCATTCATATATATGTATTAATTAACCCCCTTCTTCAAATTAGACATGGCAGATGCGGAATGAACTCCTAGAACTAGATCGCATGAAAGCAATTCAAGAGGAATTGGCTGGATTCTTTCTTGACCACGTCATCAATAAAGCCGGAGAATACCATGTGGAAGTTGATTTCAATTGCTAGGGGATTGTAATTAAGAGATCTTACATATTGTACATGTATGTAGCCAGTAGTGTCGGATACATGATACGAAAACTTGTTGTTCGACCAATCTCTCAGAGAAGGAGAGGTCGATCGATCACTTCTCTCGTATGCATGACAAACTTCTGTACTCAATGGTTCTCTCGATCACTTATGTATATAGTACGTAGCATCGACCAAGCACGGACATAAGAGAGGACACTTCTCTCTATTAATTAGCTAGCTAACACAATATATGAAACACCTAAATTAAGCCCCCAAAACTCCCAACCCCCCCCCCTTTCAAAAAAAACAAAAAACCCAGCCATTGGAATGCTGACGCGTGGATGCCTTTTGGTCCCGGTTGGTGCCACCAACCAGGACCAAAGCCCCCCCTGCCTGGGCTTGGCGCACCGGCCACGTGGAGGACCATCTGTCCCGGTTCGTGTTTGAACCGGGACTAAAGGGGGAGGTATTAGTAACGACCCATTAGTCCCGGTTCATGAACCGGGACTAAAGGCCCTTACGAACCGGGACAAATGCCCTATTTTCTACCAGTGATTCTTTCCCAAGATTGGGCAACATGCTCATGATCAAGTTGTTTAAAATTCATAATATCGTTCCTAAGAGTGATGATCTTAGCGGGAGGAAAATACTTAGAGATAAAAGCATCTTTGCACTTGTTCCAAGAATCTATACTATTTTTAGGCAAAGACGAAAACCAAACTTTAGCACGATCTCTAAGTGAAAACGGAAATAACTTCAATTTGAAAATATTGTTATCCGTATCTTTCTTCTTTTGCATATCACACAAATCAACAAAATTGTTTAGATGAGTAGCGGCATCTTCACTAGGAAGGCCGACAAATTGATCTTTCATAACAAGATTCAGCAAAGCGGTATTGATTTCACAAGACTCAACATCATTAAGAGGAGCAATCTCAGTACTAAGGAAATCATTATTATTGGTATTCGAGAAATCACACAATTTAGTATTATCTTGCACCATGGCAACAAGTAATCCAACACACAAGCAAACAGAAAAACGACAAGTGAAAAGGGAAGAGGAGATTGGGAAAGAGAGGGCGAATAAAACGGCAAGGGTGAAGTGGGGGAGAGGAAAACGAGAGGCAAATGGAAAATAATGTAAATGCGAGGGAGATGTGTTTGTGATGGGTACTTGGTATGTCTTGACTTGAGCGAAGGCTTCCCTGGCAACGGCGCCAGAAATCTTCTTGCTACGTCTTGAGCTTGCGTTGGTTTTCCTTGAAGAGGAGAGGGTGATGCAGCAAGTGTAGCGTAAGTATTTCCCTTAGTTTTGAGAACCAAGGTATCAATCCAGTAGGAGGCTCCTCAAAAGTCCCACGCACCTACACAAACAAACTGAGAACTCGCAACCAACACAATAAAGGGGTTGTCAATCCCTTCACGGCCACTTGCGAAAGTGAGATCTAATAAAGATAGTAAGATAAGATAGATATATTTTTGGTATTTTATAATATAGATGCAAAAAGTAAAGATGCAAATAAAAGTAGATTGAAAGCAAATATGATAAGAGATAGATCCGGGGGCCATAGGTTTCACTAGAGGCTTCTCTCAAGATAGCATAAGTATTACGGTGGGTGAACAAATTACTGTCGAGCAATTGATAGAAAAGCGCATAGTTATGAGATTATCTAGGCATGATCATGTATAAAGGCATCACGTCCATAACAAGTAGACCGACTCCTGCCTGCATCTACTACTATTACTCCACACGTCGACCGACTCCTGCCTGCATCTATTGTATTAAGTTCATAAGAATAGAGTAACGCATTAAGCAAGATGACATGATGTAGAGGGATAAACTCATGCAATATGATATAAACCCCATCTTGTTATCCTCGATGGCAACAACACAATACGTGCCTTGCAACCCTTTCTATCACTGGGTAAGGACACCGCAAGATTGAACCCAAAGCTAAGCACTTCTCCCATGGCAAGAAAGATCAATCTAGTAGGCCAAACCAAACTAATAATTCGAAGAGACTTGCAAAGATAACTCAATCATACATAAAAGAATTCAGAGAAGATTCAAATATTATTCATAGATAAACTTGATCATAAACCCACAATTCATCGGATCTCGACAAACACACCGCAAAAAGAGTTTACATCGAATAGATCTCCACAAGAGAGGGGGAGAACATTGTATTGAGATCCAAAAAGAGAGAAGAAGCCATCTAGCTAATAGCTATGGACCCGTAGGTCTGTGGTAAACTACTCACAACTCATCAGAGGGGCAAGGATGTTGATGTAGAGGCCCTCCGTGGTCGATTCCCCCTCCAGCAGAGTGCCGGCGAAGGCTCCAAGATGAGATCTCGCGGATATAGAAGGTTACGGCGGTGGAAATTGTGTTTCATGGTGCCCCTAAATGTTTTCGGGGTGCGTAGGTATATATAGGAGGAAGAAGTACGTTGGTGGCCGCCCGAGGGGGCCACGAGACAGGGGCCGCGCCCTACAGGGGGGGGGCTCCTATCTTGTGGCTTCCTCGGCAGCTTCTTGACTTGCACTCCAAGCTCTCCGGATCACGTTCATTCCAAAATAATGCTCCCGAAGGTTTCATTCCATTTGGACTCCGTTTGATATTCTTTTTCTTCGAAATACTGAAATAGGCAAAAAAAACAGCAATATGGGCTGGGCCTCCGGTTTAATAGGTTAGTCCCAAAAATGATATAAATGTGTAAAATAAAGCCCATAAACATCCAAAAGGGCTAATATAATAGCATGGAACAATCAAAAATTATAGATACGTTGGAGACGTATCAAAGGGCCGGGGCCCACTATCAGTGTGAGAGGGTCTATTTAGCGGGGTCATTAGGCGCTAATGATACTACCACATCAGCCTGTCGGCATTTAGCCGCCGGCGCTAATCCGAGGACGCCCGAGTTGCCCTCCCGGCCGTTTCAGGCGATGGGAGCTCGTGTGGCTGGGTTGTACGGACGCATCGTATCGAGGCGCGTCGGTTGGTGGCGGCAGCGGTCGCTGGGGTGGCCGGAATCAGCAACGGCAGCGAGCTTTGGCGGCGGCCAAAACACGACTTGCAAGGGCGCGAGGCTACGAGGCACTAGCGGGCCATCTAAGGGGCTTGCTGGCCTCTTGGAAGACGCAGGAACACGCCTACGCGCTTGGGTGGGACGGACGCGAGCTCAAACGACGGCAGCCACAGGCGCGGTGACGGGGAGCTCACGGGCATGGCGGGTTTGCGGACTAGAGGACGGGCGCGAGGAGTAGCAGAGGGGAAGAGGAAGCAGGAGCTCACAAGGACCGGAGTAGCAACTCAGCGGGCTCGGGGAAGCTTCTGTGACGGCGAATCGATGGTAAAGTTCGGTGAGTAGATGCAGCGGTGACGAGCTCGATGTCGACGGCGTAGGTCTTCCGCGGTCCCGATCTTCTTCTTGGAGAGGCGCAGCGTTGATGCGGTTCAAATGGGCATGGCAGGGGGGCGAGGGGATGGTGATGGCCACGCCGGCAGCGGCGGTGGCCGGCGGGGCTCTCGGGTGGTCGCGGGGAGCAGGTGCTAGAGAGTGAGAGAGGCACCAGAGAGGCGGGGAAGTGAGGGAGGATGTGATGGGCGTCTCAAGGCGCTCGAACGAGGCGGGGGAGAAAGCAGGAGGTGGAGCTCGGTTGCGCGCGCGTCGACACGGCATCGTCCTCCTGGCAGAAGCTAGGAGATGACTGGCAAGGTGGGTTGGTGGGCTGGGCCATCTGGGCCAGGTGAGGTCAGGTAGGTGGCCCAGGTGGTTTTCTGCCTTTTATTAATTTTTGTCTGTTTCCTTTTTCTGCAGTTTCTTTTAATTTGGTTTTCAAACCAAACTATTTTTTTAGCTTCAGGAAATTATTATGTGGCTAGATAAAATATATTAAGAGCCACTCACAAATTTTCAGAATTTTTGGACTTGCAATTCTTTTATAGAAGAATTAAATCCAACTGAAATACTTATTGATTTAAATCCAAATGGCCAGAATAATTCCTCAAAAAATGTTCCATATTTTTGGTTTGGATAAAAACCCTTCCAAAATTATCAAACATCATTGAAGACCATTTTGGAAACATTGGATGCATTTTCCATGGTTATTTTCCCTTCTTTTATTTAAATGTTTTGAGGCTTTCAAATTTCCTCAGTTCAACTTTCAGAAAATGGACAAAATGCATGGATGCAATGCCACTAACTACAAGCATTAATCTAGGGCTGTGACATAGATACAGAGATAGAGATGCTAGATAGAGGCACATCCGCTAGTTTGAGTGTTGGAGATGACCGATGGGTGGTTCAGAGGGTGCAGTTATATGTGTGTGAGAGAAAGATAAAAAGAGGGCACTTGACTGCATGTAGAGAGAAGCATATGTAGTATGCGTGATAGGAAGCAAGAGTGAGGGCGAGAAAGAAGGTTGATGGAGAAACAGATAAATAGAAAGATAAATATGCTAGCTAGTGTGCATTAGAGATAGGAGTCGAGTGGATCAGAAGGCTGAGTTATGTGTGTGGGTGTGAGAGAGATAGAGAGAGGGTGCATGTGAGTCACATACAAACAAATATCAGAGAGAACTGAGATCCCGAGAGACGGAGTTTTGTGTCTGCGAGAGAGAAAGATATTTCACAATGAGAGTGATAGCTAGAGAGACATATGAGGGAACACAAGATATCTCTAGGGAGAGAGAGTGTGTGTGAGCGACATACAAGCGAACAGTGGAGAAATATGAGACCCTGGGAGACAGAGTTTGTGTTTGTGTGTGAGAAAGAGATGTTTAAGAGGAAGAGTCGTAGGTTCTCATACCTAAGGAGCGAAAGACATCTCTGTATGAGGGGTGTGCGAGTGGCACATAGGGGAATAGTAGAGAGAATGAGACCCCGGGACACAAAGTGTTCTGTTTGTGTGAGAGAAAGAGATTCTGTCGGCGTCCTGGGAACGGGGGTCCCCAGACTTGCCTGCCTGCGGCGTGGCTCAAGTGGTGGCCCAGTACGACCCATCTTCATCAACGCGACTCAAGACCCTCGCGAGGGGCCAGGCCTCGCGGGGTGGACGATGCAAGGCTTCCTCAGGAGCGACCTCACCAGAGGCTCGCGAGGAGGCGGAGAGATCAAGGCAAGGGTACCTCGCGAGGTGCCAATGACGCAAGCCATGACGATCGAGACCAGGCGGGCGCCGGCCTGCGCAGTGTCTTTGTTTCCTCTTTCATGCAAAGGGGGAAAGCACAGGCATGGAGTACCGAGGCATCAAGCAAAGGTTACCGTTTTGGTGCAACGAGACCAAGACCAGCAGAGCGGCAGGATGGAGGTCACCGTGGAGCCCAAGACGGCGTCATCGCCAGTGCCTTTGGCAGCCAAAGACCAACTTTAGTCAAGAAAACTTGTACTAGTTGTTCCCCTTCAAAATGGTCGTTGTTGGCTCCCTTCTCGCTCAATATTTGGGAAGAGGACCAGGGCCTCTATAAATAGGGATAGCCACCATAGTAGACGGGGATCGAATCCTTCCTTACAAGAACACAACACCAGCTCAAGAACACCTCTCGCGAGGCTGTTCTTCCCTGCCGGATTTCGGGTTCCGGCAGACCCTCTAGATTCGAACACTAGGGTGTGCGCGGAGATTTCGCCCTCTGCCTACCTGCACCTCACCGCCTCGCTATGATCTAAGCAATCAAAGGAAAAACACAAGAGACATGGAGTTTATACTGGTTCAGGCCACCATTGCGGCGTAATACCCTGCTCTAGTGTGTGGTGTGGTGGATTGCCTCTTGGGCTGATGATGAACAATACAAGGAAGAACAGCCTCGCGAGGGTCTGTTCTTGGCTGGTGCGATGAACTACTAGGGGGAGTTCAGTCGCTCTCTCTACTGGTTTCCTGGTGAGGATCCCGTTCGCCCCTACCTTGTGGTGGCTAGTCCTATTTATAGGCAAAGGCCCTGGGCCTCCTCCCAAATATTGAGCGGGAAGGGCGCCAACAATTGGCCATTTTGAAGGGGAACATCTAGTACACTTATCTTGACTAAAGTTGGTCCTCGCCTGCCAAAGGCTCTGGTGGTGACGCCGGCTTGGGCTCCACGATGACCTCCATCCTGTCGTTCTGCTGGTCTTGGTCTTGTTGCATCGAAATGGATGCCTTTGCTTGATGCTCTCGCCTGCGCTTGCTCCCTTTGCACCAAAGAGGAAAGAAGAACACTGCGCGGGCTGGCGCCTGCCTGGCACCCTTGGTCGTCATGGCTTGCGTCATGGGCACCTCGTGAGGTACCCCTCCTTGATCTCTCCGCCTCCTTGCGAGCCAGCCTGATGAGGCCGTGCCTGAGGAGGCTTCCTGTCGTCCGCCCCGCGAGGCTTGGCCCCTCGCAAGGGTCTTGAGCTCGTTCTGATGAAGATGGGCCATGTTGGGCCGCCCCTTGAGCCACGCCGCAGGCCGCAGGCAGGCAAGTCTGGGGACCCCCGTTCCCAGAACGCCGACAGTAGCCCCCGGGCCCAAGCCGCGCCCGGACTTGGCTGAGCAGAGAGGCGAAGGGGCAAGTGTGAAGCATCATGGGCCCTAACAGCCTGCTGCCTTGGGCGCCGCGTGGTGGTTGATTGGACGTAGGCGGCTCCTCTCCCCCACGACACCTCGGCGACTGCACGAACTGACAAGTCCCTGCGTGCAAAAACTGGTCATGATTACCTGCGATCGTGGAAGCCGACGGTTGGCCTCCCCTGGCTATAAGTACGGAACGGGGCGAGCCATTCCAGTTCATCTTCCTCTGCTACTTCTCCTCTTCTTCATCTTTGCCACCACTCCGCCTTGCCGCAATGGCTCCGATACGCCGGTTCTCCACAGAAGAGAAGGGAAAGGCCCCCCGAGAGGGCAACGACCCGCTTCCGCCAAAGAAGCGGTTGGTCCTCTGCCGCCGGGATGAGGGCGTGCGGCAGGAGGTGTCGAGGCCTTGGTGCGAGCGGCCGCCGCCAGGGTTTTCGCTGCCCTTGTACGCCCACCTTGAGGGCCCTGCAAGAGCTGATGCCGAGCGCCATGGACGACGCCGCCGGCGGCGCCGGCGGGTCACGGCGGTGCACGTTGTCCCTCCTGGAGTTCACGCTGAGGGCTCCTCCCGAGAGTTGGTGCTCCACGCCGCCATGCCTCCTCGATCTTGGATTCGCCTTCCTCCTTCCTTCGCCTTCGAGATTCCGCTGAGGGGGCCTTTCAGGCTCTGGCTGCAGCACGCCGATTGCCCGACTCCTGCGACCAATGCGGATGTCGAGGTCGTCACCCCAGGTAAGGCCTTCATGACCCGGGGCTGGGGCGAGATCGCCCGGGTTTGCAGGACGTGGGGCGCCCTCGTGATCCACCTGGAGTTCGACGGTGCTTCCATGATGCTCTTCAAGGTCTTCGACGAAGATGGGCGTCGGCTGGAGTGTTGTCCCAGAGGCAGCGGCAGAAGCCCCAGAGCGGCAAGGACCAGACCTGCCGTCGCACATTCTTCCAGCAGCTCCTCAAGCGGCGAGGGTGCCGGAGGATCCAGCGACTCCGCCGAGCTCTTCGCGACTCCGGAGATGAGTGACAACCGCTACGAGCCCCCGAACCTGCGCCGCTCTCGGAGCAGGACGGGCTCGTTAGGCCGCCGCCATCTCTGATCTGCATGAGGTTGGCGCCGGTGCCTGGCGGCCCACTGTTGATGATGGCGTCTGCCGTGATGGTTGCTGTAGTTAGGACTCCTTAGGATACGCATCTTTTTTTCCTGCCAGGAGCCAAGAATATACCCCGTGGGGGCTTGTAAGGTGTCTGCAGCTCCGTTTGTCAATATGATCCTTATCGTGAAGCAGTGCGAGATGCTTATTCCGTCTTAGCTTAGTTTCTTCCTTCCGGACCTCACGAGGGCTTGGCGCTCTGTGCCGACAGGTCCCGGTCCCAAGGCAGCTTCAGCCGTTGCTGGTATGCCAGGTCGCGATGTCGTGGTCAAGGCCAGGAGGTGAGCGGCCCGGGGTCCAGTAAGATCCCTTGAGTCGCGATGCTCAGGAGGTCCCCTTTAGCCCTCAAGCAACCATCGTTCGGTGAGAAAGGAATGTGACGTTGCTAACACGGGATTGCATTGGATGCGGTGACGGTGCTGCGATAGCTAGCGTTTCCGGAGAATGACTTATCTCGAGGGTCAGGAAAAGCTTCCTGGTGCGACGCTAGGTCCGTGCCTTGGCCAGCGAGGGGTTGCCTGGCGAGGTCTCTGCATGCCTCTTTCCTCTCGCCTCTGCTCCCCTTTCTGCTCTACGTCCTCGGGTCCCGGCCCTCGAGCGGGTCTCAGCCGTCGCTGGTTTGCCGGGGCGCGATGTCGTGGGCAAAGCCAGAGGGTGAGGGCTGGAGAGCCGGTAGGAGCCCTGAGTCGCGATGCTCAGGTACCCCCCCTTTAACGCGCAAGCGGTTCGCGCGGACGAGAGTGAAGAGGACGCCTTGAGGGCCTCGCCTGGCGCTTCTCCTTGGGGGGATCCTGCAGACCCACCACAAAAAAGAGCAAAAGTCCGCTAGACAAGCGGTGGTCAGCCATTAGTTGCTTTGGAGAGGCGACGAGGCACTAAAGGCCTGGCGAGGTGTATTGGGGCACCCGTGAGCCAGTGCGGGACTCACGGGGCCCTACCCCAAGGCGGGTTGCGCCTGCCACCGGGCCTTAACCTGCGATGTGTTCCTGCAAATTTGGCCAGATGCTGATGCTCTACGTCCTCGGGTCCCGGCCCTCGAGCTAGTCTCAGCCGTCATTGGTTTGCCGGGGCACGATGCCATGGGCAAAGCCAGAGGTGAGGGCTGGAGAGCCGGTAGGAGCCCTGAGTCGCGATGCTCAGGTACCCCTTTAACGCGCAAGGTTCGTTAGATGTCGACGCTCTACATCCTCGGGTCCTGGCCCTCGAGCTAGTCTCAGCTGTCGCTGGTTTGCCGGGGCGCGATGCCGTGGGCAAAGCCAGAGGGTGAGGGCTGGATAGACGGTAGGAGCCCTGAGTCGCGATGCTCAGGTACCACCCCTTAACGCGCAAGCTACCGATGTCAAGGAAGAAGAGGTGCCACGGATAGGCACCAAATAACAAGCATGATGGGTCGAATGCATGGCCCGAAAATAAACGCAAGAGGGGTACACGCCGCTGGGTCTAACCCGAGCGACTTGGGGATGATGCAGCCCGAGGGGCGCCCCCAACGAAGTAAGCTAAAAACACGAGCAAAAGGGATACACACCGCAGGGACGGAGCCACGCGGCCTGGGAATGATGCAGCCCTGAGGGCACTCCCAGCTGGAAATGAAACTTGAAAGATGTCACCTGATAGTGTTGACGACAAAGGGATGTTGAAGTAGCAGACGTAGCAGGCTGTGGGAGCCGATCTTCACGAGCCCCCAGGCCCAGGAGCCTCGGGAGGCTCCGGGGGCGCTGGTGGCTCCTCGCGAGCCATCTCCATCTCCGCCAGGACTGCAGAATGTCTGGCCTCCTAAGCCTCCAGGATGCTCCTCATGAGTCGTTGGCGCACCACAGCCACATTCGGCAAGCCGTAGGGCATGTGAACGTAGTTGTGGGGTGGGCCTCCGCAGCGCCCCACACATGAGGGCCAGAAGCGCTCCCGAGAGGCGACTCGGTTGAGCCCTGGGATGTCGATGCAGACGCGCAGCCCGCCATCCTCACCTGGATGGGGAGCTGCGGTGGGTAAGCGGCGGCTGCCACTCATGACTCTTGACTCCTACAACTCCTGTGTGATCTGAATGATGAACTCCTGAGGGTTTGGCCCTCCTTGTTTTGCTCCTTCCTGAGGGAAACGTGTTCTGAAACACGCCTCCAAGTGGTGCCCAAGCGCCTCCCTCGTGACCTTAGCAAGGTCGGTGGCCCTCCAGGTGGGAGCCCCCGAGCCCTGCTTGAGGAGGGCGCCGGGCGCGCCTCCCTATGCGACAGAAGGAGGTGCCCCCTGAGCAGGCGCAGACCCTGAGGGGCCTGCCTCCTGAGGAGTCGGGCCTGGCGATGTCTTCTTCTTGGGGGCGGTCTCAGGGAGCCTCCCGCTCCCAAGATCTGGGTCTTCAAGTGATGCGGCCTGAAAAGCTCGTTCCAAGGAGCACACCGCGTCTCTTTCTTCACAAGGCACCGTGATGACTCCACCGCTTCCTGGCATCTTGAGGACGTTGTAGCCGTGATGAGTCACGGCCATGAACTTGGCGAGAGCTGGGTAGCCGAGGATGGCATTGTACGGCAGGCGAATGTGGGCGACATCGAAGTCAATGAGCTCGGTGCTGTAGTTGTTGCGCGCCCCGAAGGTGACAGGGAGGCGGACCTGCCCAATTGGAACTTTGGAGCCGTCGGTGACTCCGGAGAAAGGCTTGGTTGGCTGAAGCTGATTGTAAGGCACTTGAAGATTGTTGAACGTCTCTACGGACAGGATGTTGAGCCCTACCCTGCCATCGATGAGGGTCCTGGTGACTTGCACGTTGCTGATGACTGGGGAGCAAAGCATTGGGAGGACTCCGGCCGTGGCCACGCACTTGAGCTGATCCGCTGAGCTGAACGTGATGGCGCACGCCGACCACCTGAGGGGGCGTGTGGCTTCAAGCTTAGGGAGGACTGCATTCACTTCGTGGGTGAACTGCTTGATGCGTTGAGAGGCTGGGGCTTGAGCTCCGCCCAAGATGCAGGCGATCGCGCGCGGCTCTTGGAAGCCCCCAGCTCCCTCGTTCTAATGATGGTCCTCATTTCTCCTTGGCTGCGGCGGCAGTGGAGGGAGGCCTGCGTTTCCTTGCGGGCGATCCTCGCGAGGCTGATCCCTCCATTCTCCCTCGTGAGGCTGATCCTGCCAGCGATCCTCGCGAGGTCGGTCGCGCCACCCTTGGCGAGGGCCGTGGTCTTCCCAACGTCCTGCGTTCCTTCCTCCTCCTCGGCCATAGCCGCGATCGATGCGGTCAGGGCGTCGGCCGACCCTTCCTTCTCGCACGGCTCGGAGCTCTTGGCTTTCGTTGGTGTTGTGGGTGTGGAGGTCGTGGTACACACAGGACCCCCTGCCCTTGAAAGACTCGGGCTGATCTCTGCCATGCTTGGTGTCGGGTTCTGCAGCGAGCACGGCAGCCCCCTTGCACTTCACGTCCTTGGCCTTGGATTTCTTCTCTTCTGGGTCAGCGCTGGCAGCTCGAGGAGGGAAAGGCGACCTTCCTCAGCCCTGGCGCACTTGGTTGCCAAGTTGAATAGCTCCAAGGAAGTGCACAGATCTTCATGCATCGCCAGTTCCTCCTTCATCTTGACGTCGCGCACACCGTCGGAGAAGGCTGAGATGATGGCCCCCTCGGTCACCTTGGGAATCTTGAGACGTGCGTTGTTGAAGTGCTGGATGTACTTCTGCAGGGTCTCCCCTGGTTGCTGCTTGATGCGGCGCATGTCGCTCACGGCAGGTGGCCAGTCTCGAGTACCTTGGAAGTTGGCGATGAAACGGGTGTGCGTCTCGTCCCAGGAGGAGATCGTGCCTGGTGCCAGGTTCAGGAGCCAGGTGCGGGCCCCGTCCTTGAGTGCCATGGTAAACCAGTTCGCCATGACCTTCTCGTACCCGTTGGCAGCTTTGATGCCCAGCTCGTAGAGCTGGAGGACCTCCGTAGGGTCGGCCGTGCCGTCGTAGCGAGGAGGCAGGTCTGGCTTGAACTTGCAGGGCCACGTGACACTGTGCAGCCCGGCGGTGAAGGCGCGGCATCCTACCATGGCCATGGGAGGCCTCTGGTGACGAGGAGCTTGGTCTTGCGGGCCCCCATGCGCTGCAGCTGGGAGCAGCGTGGGGTCTTGGCGCGCTGGGACAGGAGCGTGGTCATGACGGACCGGAGCAGGGAGCACGCGTGCAGCTTCTTGGGGGGCGAGGAACCTCTTGGCAGCTCCGCTCTTGCTGCGCTGGCGCCGGACGGGGTGGGTTCCATCCAGGGGCCAGGGCGCCTTCTTGAGGGGGAGGCGGCTGAGGCGCCCCCGGAGCTTCATTGCCCGTGCAGGGCGGGGCACGGTGCAGCGAGAAGGACGACGCGGGGGAGCCCCCTGCGGCGCGGACGAGCTCGGCGACTCGGTCGAGCCACTCTTCATAGACGTCGTCGACTGGGCGGTAGCGCAGGAGCTCGTTTGCCGCGATGAGCGCAGCTCGAGCCTCCATGGCCGCGCCGGGCGCGCGGGACGAAGAACCAGCCGGGGCGAGCGAGGGAGTGGCAGTGCGGTCGTCTCGCCTCATGGATGGATGCTGGGACGATGCTTGCTACTCGTTCCCCGCGGGGCCGGTGGCGGCGTTGACGGCATGCGACGGGGAACGGCGGGGGTGGCTGCCGACAGGGGCCGTCTAGGCGACAACGGGAAGCGAGAGCGGCTCGGCGCTCGGCGCGGGCCCAACGAGCGTTTGACATGGACGCGATGGTCGGTGAAGAACAGGGCGGCAGAAGGCGAATTCCGGCGCACCCCTACCTGGCGCGCCAAATGTCGGATTTTAGGTTCCGGCAGACCCTCTAGATTCGAACACTGGGGTGCGCGCGGAGATTTCGCCCTCTGCCTACCTCCACCTCACCGCCTGGCTATGATCTAAGCAATCAAAGGAACAACACAAGAGACACAGAGTTTATACTGGTTCAGGCCACCATTGCGGTGTAATACCCTACTCCAGTGTGTGGTGTGGTGGATTGCCTCTTGGGCTGATGATGAACAATACAAGGAAGAACAGCCTCGCGAGGGTCTGTTCTTGGCTGGTGCGATGAACTACTAGGGAGTTCAGTCGCTCTCTTTACTGGTTTCCTGGTGAGGATCCTGTTCGCCCCTACCTTGTGGTGGCTAGTCCTATTTATAGGCAAAGGCCCTGGGCCTCCTCCCAAATATTGAGCGGGAAGGGCGCCAACAATTGGCCATTTTGAAGGGGAATATCTAGTACACTTATCCTGACTAAAGTTGGTCCTCGCCTGCCAAAGGCTCTGGTGGTGACGCCGGCTTGGGCTCCACAATGACCTCCATCCTGCCGTTCTGCTGGTCTTGGTCTTGTTGCATCGAAGTGGATGCCTTTGCTTGATGCTCTCGCCTGCGCTTGCTCCCTTTGCACCAAAGAGGAAAGAAGAACACTGCGTGGGCTGGCGCCTGCCTGGCACCCTTGGTCGTCATGGCTTGCGTCATGGGCACCTCGTGAGGTACCATGCCTTGATCTCTCCGCCTCCTCGCGAGCCAGCCTGATGAGGTCGTGCCTGAGGAGGCTTCCTGTCGTCCGCCCCGCGAGGCTTGGCCCCTCGCGAGGGTCTTGAGCTCGTTCTGATGAAGATGGGCCATGCTGGGCCGCCCCTTGAGCCACGCCGCAGACCACAGGCAGGCAAGTCTGGGGACCCCCGTTCCCAGAATGCCGACATTCCCCTGTACTGTTCATCATCAGCCCCCGAGGCAATCCACCACACCACACACTGGAGTAGGGTATTACACCACAATGGTGGCCCGAACCAGTATAAATCTCGTGTCCCTCGTGCTGTTCATTGATTTAGCTTAGATTCTCGCGAGGCGATTGGACGTGGATTGGTAGGGGGAAGATATTCACACGCACCCCAGAGTTCAAACCTCAAGGGTCTGCCAGAACCCCACATCCGACATTTGGCGCGCTAGGTAGCAGTGCGCCGAAGCTCTCTCTTCCGTTGACCCGCTCTCTATCAGCACCGCGCTCCGCCCTCATGGCGGGCAATGCACCGCCTGCCCAAGCTGTCAACGCCGGCACGGGGACCAGGGGGCTCTGAGCCCTGGCCCCTGCCTTGCGACAAGTGCGATGGCCGAACAAGTTCAAGCCAGACATGCCACCGCGCTACGACGGCGCGGCCGATCCGCTGGCTTTCTTGCTGGCGTATGAGGAGGCCGTCCTCAAGGCTGGGGCAACGACAGTGTCATGGCTAACTGGTTGCCCATGGCCCTCACTAGCGTCCCGCGCATGTGGTTGCTCCACCTGTCAGCGGCTTCTGTGGCCTCCTGGGAGGAGTTGCGCAGCCTCTTCCTTGCCCATTATGCTGCGCCGGCGCCCCCGGTCGTCGCAGCTCTCCTGGGCGGCTCGCAGGAGCCACCTTCGAGCCGCCACGTCAAGCCGTTCGTCCGCCAGATCGGTGCCGTCCTCAAGCGCCGTGAAGCCCCCCCGGGCTAGGTGGCACCCAAGGCCGATTTGACATTCAGCTCGGACGATCACCCCTCCAACACCGCCTGTTTGGGCGCGCTCCCGATGCTATGCACCCCCACCATCTACCAGGTGGCCATCACCAGGACCCTCATCGACGGCGGGGCCGGCCTCAACATGCTCTGGGTGGAGGCCTTCAGCCTCCTCCACGTGCCGCTGGAGCGACTCCAACCCAGCAAGCCCTTCCTAGGCGTCGGAGGTAGCCCCACCGACTCCCTGGGGCAGATACGCCTCTCGGTGACCTTCGGCACCCACGACAACTTCCGCATGGAGCTGGTCGACTTTGACATCGCCCCCATCGGCCTCCCATACAACGCCATCCTCGGCTACCCTGCCTTGACCCAGTTCATGGCGGAGACTCACCCGGCGTACAACCTCATGCAGATGCCCGGGAGCAGCGGCGCCCTTACCGTGTCTGGAGACACGAAGGATGCTCTGCAGGCACTCAAGCTCGCTTTCAAGATGGCCGCAGTGGTGCAGCCCACCAGCGCTGACACCCTCGAGCCCAAGGGGGCTGCGCCGGCCAAGAAGAAGCAGTTGTTCACCCAAGACAAGGCAAGTGCCAGTCGATGAAGATGGATCCTCTGACGCCACCTTCACCATAGGCGCCAATCTCAACCCTAAACAGGAAGAGGCCCTGGTGAAATTTCTGCGCGTAAACAACGAGGTGTTTGCGTGGGAACCTGATCAGCTAGAGGGGGTTCCAAGAGAGGTGATTGAGCATCATCTGAATGTGTGCCCCAACGTGCGTCCCGTCAAGCAGAAGGCAAGGCGACAGTCCACCGAGAAGTAGGTCTTCATCATCCAAGAAACCTGCAAGTTGGAGGCTGCAGGTGTCATTCGCGAAGTTCGCTATCCTGAATGGCTGGTCGACCCTGTTGTTGTGCCAAAAAAGGAAGGAAAGGAGCGCATGTGCGTCGACTTCACCAACCTCAACAAGGCCTGCCCTTAGGACCCATTCCCGCTCCCTCGCATCGACCAAATCGTTGATTCCACCGCTGAGTGCGACCTGTTGTGCTTCCTGGATGCCTTCTCGGGCTATCACCAAATCAAGATGGTGGTAGAAGATGTGGAGAAAACGGCCTTCCTGACCCCATGCAGAGTATATTGCTATACCCGCATGCCGTTCGGATTACGCAATGCAGGTGCAACCTTTCAGCGACTGATGCACATCGCCTTGGGCCGGCAACTCGGAAGAAACGCCGAGGCCTACGTCGAAGACATCATGGTGAAGTCTTGGGAGGTGAAGACCCTGATACAGGACCTGGAAGAAACCTTCGCGAGCCTTCGCGAAGTGGACCTGCGGTCAACCCAGAGAAGTGCGTGTTCGAAGTCCCTTCTGGCAAGCTTTTGGGCTTCCTCGTGTCCCACAGAGGTATCGAGGCTAACCCAGAGAAGGTCAAGGCAGTTGAAGACATGAGTCCGCCGAAGACCCTTAGAGAAAAGCAGAAGCTCACTGGGCGAGTAACCGCGTTGGGACGCTTCATCTCCAAGCTAGGAGAACGAGCCTTGCCCTTCTTCAAGCTGATGAAGAAGAAGGGCTCGTTCGAATGGACTGAAGAGGCTGACAAAGCATTCCAAGATCTCAAGAAGTACCTGATCAGCCCTCCGGTGATGGTGCTCCACGCCCTCAGGAGCCCTTGGTACTCTACCTTGCAGCCACGCCCTACTCCGCCAGCGCAGCCCTGATGGCGGTTCGGGAGGAGCACCGGGTCAAGACCGCATCGGTCGCCACCCCGACCGCAGCAGCACAAGGCCAAGAAGACCTTGCTAAGACCACGGCCACGGCAGATGGGAATCCGCCTTAGCAGGGGGACACACCCAGGGTGGAAGAGGCCCCACCAAGTGACGAGGCGCTGGGGGCTCCATCATCTCAGGAGGCGCGTCGACCTCCGGAAGACGCAGGCCACGTCAGCGCCCCCACCCTCGTCGAGCATCCCGTGTACTTCATTAGCACGGTGTTGCGGGACGTAAGGGCACGATACCCCATGCCTTAGAAGCTCTTGCTTGCGTTACTAGTGGCCTCACGCAAGCTACAGCACTACTTTCAAGGTCACCCCATCAAGGTCGTCTCGGCATAGCCCTTGGAAAGGGTGCTTAGGAGCCCCAACTCAGCTGGAAGGGTCGCCGAATGTAACATCAAGTTGCAAGCGTTTCAGTTGGAATTCAGCACGACCAGGGTCGTCAAAGGAGCCGCACTTGCAGATTTCGTGGCGGAATGGACAGAGGCGCCAGGGCTCGAAGCGGACGAGGATCGGTCACTTTCCCCAGGAAGTGAGGCACCGGACGACTGAGTCATGTACTTCGACGGAGCGTTCTCGCGACATGGCGCAGGGGCTGGGGCAGTGCTCATATCTCCCACTCAGGACAAGCTCTATTATGCCGTGCAGCTCTGTTTCCAGCATGGAGAGAAGGTCTCCAACAACATAGCAGAATACGAGGGCCTGATAGTGATGACCCACAAGTATAGGGGATCTATCGTAGTCCTTTCAATAAGTAAGAGTGTCGAACCCAATGAGGAGCAGAAGGAAATGATAAGCGGTTTTCAGCAAGGTATTCTCTGCAAGTACTGAAATAAGTGGTAACGGATAGTTTTATGATAAGATAAATGGTAACGAGCAACAAGTAACGAAAGTAAATAAAGTGCAGCAAGGTGGCCCAATCCTTTTTGTAGCAAAGGACAAGCCTGGACAAACTCTTATGATAGGAGAAGCGCTCCCGAGGACACATGGTAATATCGTCAACCTAGTTTTCATCACGCTCATATGATTCGCGTTTGGTACTTTGATAATTTGATATGTCGGTGGACCGGTGCTTGGCTGCTGTTCTTACTTGAACAAACATCCCACTTATGATTAACCTCTATTGCAAGCATCCGCAACTACAACAAAAGTATTAAGGTAAACCTAACCATAGCATGAAACATATGGATCCAAATCAGCCCCTTACGAAGCAACGCATAAACTGGGGTTTAAGCTTCTGTCACTCTAGCAACCCATCATCTACTTATTACTTCCCAATGCCTTCCTCTAGGCCCAAATAATGGTGAAGTTTTATGTAGTCGACGTTCACATAACACCACTAGAGGTTAGACAACATACATCTTATCAAAATATCGAACGAATACCAAATTCACATGACTACTAATAGCAAGACTTCTCCCTTGTCCTCAGGAACAAACGTAACTACTCACAAAGCATATTCATGTTCATAATCAGAGGGGTAATATTGTGCATAAAGGATCTGAATATATGATCTTCCACCAAATAAACCAACTAGCATCAACTACAAGGAGTAATCAACACTACTAGCAACCTACTAGCACCAATCCCGGACTTGGAGACAAGAATTGGATACAAGAGATGAACTAGGGTTTGGAGATGAGATGGTGCTGGTGAAGATGTTGATGGAGATTGCCCTCTCCCCATGAGAGGAGCGTTGGTGATGACGATGGTGATGATTTCCCCCTCCCGGAGGGAAGTGTCCCCGGCAGAACAGCTCTGCCGGAGCCCTAGTTTGGTTCCGCCAAGGTTCCGCCTTGTGGCGGCGGAGTCTTGTCCCGAAAGGTTGCTTATGATTTTTTTCTCATCGAAAGACTTCATATAGGAGAAGATGGGCGTCGGAGAGCCACCAGGGGGCCCACGAGGTAGGGGGCGCGCCCAGGGGGGAGGGGCGTGCCCCCCACCCTCGTGAGCAGGGTGTGGGCCCCTGGCCTTCATCTTTGGCGATGATTTTTCTTTATTTATTTTAAGATATTCCGTGGAGTTTCAGGACTTTTGGAGTTGCGCAAAATAGGTCTCCAATATTTGCTCCTTTTCCAGCCAGAATTCCAGCTGTCGGCATTCCCCCTCTTCATGGTAAACCTTGTAAAATAAGAGAGAATAGCCATAAGTATTGTGACATATCGTGAAATAACAGCCCATAATGCGATAAATATCGATATAAAAGCATGATGCAAAATGGACGTATCAGATAGCAGGCTTGAAATCTGCAGCCGCCTTAGGGGTAAAGCGCTTCACCATCAAGGGCGATTCACAACTCCTCGTCAACTTCTCTAACAAGGTGCACGAGCCGAATGACGAACACATGGACGCATATCTTGCGGAGGTCCGCAGGATGGAAAAGCAGTTTTGGGGATTAGAGTTGCAGCATGTACCCCATGGCACCAATCAAGAGGCTGATGACATCGCTAGGAGGGCGTCCAGGCGGCTGCCTTAGGAGCCCGGCGTCTTCGAGGAATGACTCTTCAAACCCTCAGCAGCACCATCGCTATCAAGTACAGCGCAGCTTCGGGAGGAGCTCCCTCAACCACCTGCCTCGGGAGCTCCGGCCTGTGGCCCGACCTCAGGAGCGTGCCTACTCCTGGCACTGGAGCCTCAGGAGGGATGTTGGACCGCGGAATTCAAAGATTACCTGATGCAAGGGACTCTGCCAGAGAAGGTGGAGGACGTAGAACACGTGGCGCGGCAGGCCATAGCCTACTGCATCCAAGACTGAGAGTTCTACAGGAAGCAGCCGAATGATGTTTCCCTGCGTTGCATCTCTAGGGAGCAAGGGAAAGAGTTGCTGGTAGACATCCATGGTGGAGACTGTGGGCACCACTCGTCTTCAGGACCCTCGTCGGCAGGGCGTTTCGAAGCGGGTTCTATTGGCCAACAGCACTCAACGACACAGTCGAACTGGTGAAGGCTTGTGAAGCCAGTCAATTCCATGCCAAGCAGATTCATCAGTCGGCTCAGGGCCTGCTGACCATTCCTCTCTCATGGCCAATCGCTGTTTGGGGGCTGGACATCTTGGGCCCGTTTCCCCGGGCGCCAGGGGGCTACCACTACCTCTACGTCGCCGTTGACAAGTTCACCAAGTGGGCAGAGGTGGAAGTTGTCCGCACCATCCCAGCTGGTTCAGCAGTCAAATTCATCAAGGGCATCCTGAGTCGGTTTGGGGTGCCTAATCACATCATCACCGACAGCGGTTCACAGTTCACTAGCAATCTCTTCAAAACATATTATGCTAACCTTGGAACACAGATATGCTACGCTTCAGTGGCACACCCTCGGAGCAACGGCCAGGCTGAATGTGCCAATGCAGAGGTCCTGAAAGGGCTCAAAACCAGGATCTTCAAGAAGAAGCTGGAGGCCTGCGGCAGGGGCTGGTACGACGAGCTCCAGTCCGTGCTATGGTCCATCTGCAGAACCGCTACCAAGTCGACTGGCGAAACCCCGTTCTTCCTCGTCTACGGGGCTGAGGCGGTCCTCCCTCACGAGGTCAGGCATCACTCCACGCGGGTCCTGGCTTTCGACGAAGCACAACAGGACGCCATGCGGGGGATGGACCTCATGCTGGGGGAGGAACACCATCGGGAGGCTGCGCTTCGAGCAGCGAGATACCAACAGGCGTTGCAGCGGTACCACTGCCGCAACATCCGCCCCAGGACCCTCGAGGTAGGTGACCTCGTGCTCAGGCGGGTGCTCTCCAGGGAAGGGCTGCACAAGCTCTCGCCCATGTGGGAGGGCCCGTTCAAGGTTGTTCATGTTTCCAGACCTGGCGCCGCGCGCTTGGAGACCCAGGAGGGGGTGCCCCCGAACGCGTGGAACATCCAGCACCTTCGGAAGTTCTACCCTTGAAGAAAGGCCTAGTGCCTATAAAGAAGGACCGACGCATGTGAAGCTTGTCGTGCCAAGAAAGGCCCGGTGCTTGTGAAGAAGGCCAACGCCTGTGAAGCTCATCGCCCCCAAGAAAGACCCGGTGCCTGTGAAGAAGGCCAACGCCTGTGAAGCTCATCGCCCCAAAGAAAGGCCTGGTGCCTGTGAAGAAGGCCAATGCTTGTGAAGCCCGCCACCCATGACACTCTCACATAATAATGAGTTGGGGTTGTACACACCCCGGAGTCTCCAGAGAGCCGCCCTCGGGCCTTGGGGGCTCCCGCTCACGCCCACTGGCAGCACTTAGCTCCGTGCTGGTGAGAAGACGTCGAAGACTAGATTAGGTGCCGGACACGGCTTTTCATTTGCTTTCTGCAGTTGGCTTGTTCACCCTTGTTTGAAATTTTATTGGAGTTGCTTTTAGCGTTGTTGCCATCCCCGGCCCGTGATTCTTTGTCTTTGTTGCTCGCTTGACTCGTCTTCTCTTTTGCAAGCCTCACGAGGGGGCTGCGCGGGTGCCCTCACGAGTGCCTTATGACCCAGTCTTGTGAGGCTTCCCTACTCAAGTTCACCGCAGGAGCGCTTCTCCCAGTCCGTGCCCCACGGGCATCGTGACGCGAACGCAGGACCTGAGCCAGTTACCCTCACAACCAGGGTTCGAAAACTATCCCCCCGGCTAATTTTTGCAGGCCTTGAGACGCACGACGAGGCCTCAGCCTCGAGAAGCAAAGACTGCGGCAAGTCCCCCCAAGCTAAGTTGTTCCTACGCATGCGCACGCAACACTGAAACACCGCACGGGAATAATGAAAATAGCATAGTAGTTAAAGGCAACAGTCCAGCACGCTCCCACGGGGCTCCACACTTCTCTCTCTTTATACAGGAAAAGGAGAAAAACAAAATAGACGTGGCTTGCCCGACGACGACTCATGGCGGGGGCTTGTACTGCCCTCCGGAGCTCAGTCAGACCCCTCCTCACGCTTCACCGAGGCGCAACGACGGGATGACCCACTGCCCCCCTCAAGGCGAGCGCGGCGGCGCGGTGGTTGGTCACGGCCACCGCTGGAGGAGCTGTCGTCAGAGGGGGAGCAGCTGAAGCTTGGCGAGCTATGGACGCCGCCGGCCATGCGCCCACCTTCGTCTTCACCTCGGCCGTCGCCAAGCCTAAGCACCCGGTCGCCGTCATCATCTTCAGGGCAGCACCCAACGCGGCGGCCATCTTCCCCGAACACCCTCACATAGAGGGTGGCGTCACCGTCAAACTTGAAATGCAGGGTGCACCGCCGGCCCAGGCCACGCGCGCGGGCAAACATTTGCCAGCCGCGGGCCAAAGCCACGTTCTCGGAGATGGAGATTTCCAGTGAGACCCAGGAAGCCTTGCTGCAACAGTCGTCTGCTTGGAGCGAGAGGCCGCCAGGAGCGCTGGCCGGGAGTTCTCCTGCGAAGAAGCGGGGAAGATGGAGCCAACTACCGGTTGGGTCCTCCGACCACACAACGAACTCCGGCAGCACCTCAGCTGAGTGGAAGCACGGCCTGGGAGCCCGCGCAGCCAGAACGCGTCTCCCCTCACCCACCAGACGCCCATCGCCATGCGGGAGGTCACCGCCGCGACCATGGGGAGCCGCTGCAGGAGCCACAGGATGCTTGCGGGGACGACCTCGGTCGCGCTTGGGCAGGGGAGAGTCAGGCCCTTCCCGGTGAGCCTTTCCTTTCTCCGCGGCTGAGAACCTCTTCGGTGGCGCCATAGGACGCGGCGAGCAGCTGGAGTGGGGAGAAAGAAGAAGCAAGCGGGGGAGGAAGATGTGCAGCGGGGGCCTGCGCCCGCCCGCATTTATAACTGAGGGAGGCCAACCGCCGGCCTCCACGATCGCAGGTAATCATGACTCATTTTCGCATGCAGGGAATAGTCAAGTCGGGCAGTTGCCGAGGCAGCGTGGGGAAGCGGAGACGCCCAAGTCCAATCAACCGCCACGCGGCGCCCAAGGCCACGGGTTGTTGGGGCATGCGGCGCTCTGCACTTGCCCCTTCGCTTCTCTGCTAAGCCAAGTCCGAGCGTGCCTTGGGCCCAGGGGCTACTGTCATCGTCCTGGGAACGGGGGTCCCCAAACTTGCCAGTCTGCGGCCCGCGGCGTGGCTCAAGTGGTGGCCCAGTACGACCCATCTTCATCAACGCAACTCAACGCTTGCGAGGGGCCAGGCCTCGCGGGGCGGGCGACGCAAGGCTTCCTCAGGAGCGACCTCACCAGGCAGGCTCGCGAGGAGGCAGAGAGATCAAGGCAAGGGTACCTCGCTGGGTGCCCATGACGCAAGCCATGACGATCGAGGCCAGGCGGGCGCCGGCCTGCGCAGTGTCCTTGTTTCCTCTTTGGTGCAAAGGGGGAAAGCACAGGCGTGGAGTACCGAGGCATAAGGCAAAGGTTACCGTTTCGGTGCAACGAGACCAAGACCAGCAGAGCGGCAGGATGGAGGTCACCGTGGAGCCCAAGACGGTGTCATCGCCAGTGCCTTTGGCAGCCGAAGACCAACTTTAGTCAGGATAACTTGTACTAGATGTTCCCCTTTGAAATGGCCGTTGTTGGCTCCCTTCCCGCTCAATATTTGGGAAGAGGACTAGGGCCTCTATAAATAGGGATAGCCACCACAGTAGAGGAGGATCGAATCCTTCCTTACGAGAACACCACACCAGCTCAAGAACACCTCTTGCAAGGCTGTTCTTCCCCTGTACTGTTCATCATCAGCCCCCGAGGCAATCCACCACACCACACACTAGAGTAAGGTATTACACCACAATGGTGGCCCAAACCAGTATAAATCTCGTGTCCCTCGTGCTATTCATCGATTTAGCTTAGATTCTCGCGAGGCGATTGGACGTGGATTGGTAGGGGGAAGATCTTCGCGCGCATCCCAGAGTTCGAACCTCAAGGGTCTGCCGGAACCCCACATCCGACAGATTCCACATGGAGAATCATAGTTAGAGACACATAGCGGGGAGCAAGATATACTTAGAGAGAGATAGAGTGATGAAGGTCGAGGGAGAGAGTATAGTCAGTGTGTTACGAAGATAAAAGATCTGTTGACATACAGGTAGCACGAGAGATACCTGAGAGACAATTAACGCGTATAGGTCTAGAGAGATAGTCCTATATAAGCATGAGTGATAGCTATATGAGACGAATATCTGGATTAAAGGGGATTCAAATATTTAAACTGGAGATCACGACATCGATAATATCATAACGTAAATTGGTGTATCAAACATGCATATTCATTTGAATTTGGGCACACGTGTAATGTTATATAGTTTATCAATATTTGTGATCCATAGATTCTTTAATTAGAAACAATGCATGGTTTATATGCAATTAATGTCTAAACGGGATTACACTATATGTTGCGTGTGTGAAACACAATATACATGTTTGAGAAGTAATAAAAACCTGCATGAAACACACATTAATTGGAGACAGTTAGCGAGGAATGCATACATTGGATTTCAATATAAAGTGGTTTCAAATATTTGAAAATCCAAATTGATGGATACAACCTTATGAATCTGAGATCATGCCATTTGTAAACCATATTTATGTATAAATGGTGTTGTGCTTTTGAAAGTATTTATAAATAATGATGTACATAGAATTTTATTCCAATCGAAAATGGATCCCGCCCAAAAAATAGAATACAAATGGGATTCGAATTGAGTTGGCATGGTAAACGTGCACTCTGCAAAATTTGAACGAAGCGGGGAAAGTCGCAGTAACCGCCCGAAACCAAAATCTGCGAGATGGAAATTACTAGATTGCCTATCCCTGCCATGCAAAGCCTATGTGCTCGATTTCTATAGGTTTCTATAGGGGTAGGTTTGTAATTTCACTCAAACATGACATAACCGCCTCTCACCCAGATTCATACACGGTGGGCGCCAAAACACAGTGTGTCCTCGGCCGAAATTGACTCCCTCCCCGATTCATACACGATGGGCGCCAAAAACAAACTATCGTCGGCAAATATTCGGTGTATGCGAGATTACCGTCCTATCCCCAACCGACTAATATTGCTGTGATGTAGGAAATTTGAAATGGGGGCTAAGTTTGTAAATTTCCTTGCATTTGAGAAAGGTGCGCCCTGAAGACATGGTTCCCCCTTCCTCTCTACCTCCATTTCCCCATTCGTACTCTGTGGGCGATAAACACCCTCTCCACCCCAGCCTCCTCCGTTTGCCACCCCATCCACTGCCGTCCTCCTCCACCATGCTGGAGCTGATACCCCGGTGCCGCCGTCCATTACAAGAGATAGAACTCTCTCATCCACGGCTTCGGACCGAGATCCTTGCATCCTGTCCTCTCGCTTCATCCCAGCCGTCGTCCACCTTGTCGGTGCCGCTCCTACGACTGTCTCGTCCACCGCACCCTGCCGCCACCGTCTACCCTCCTAGATCTGCTTCCATGCCGCCAACAGCCATCACTACCGCAGCATCGTCAAATTCTCAGCAGATGCATACACGGCACCGCACCAGAGGCGGTACTCTTTCGTATCTGCTCAACTTATTTATCGCAGCAAGAAAATAGATCGCCACTGCTTTACTCTGATTTCTTGTCCATCACTTACTTGCAAATTGAAAGCAAACATTGGTTGTGAAGTTGCCTTTGTCCGGTTTGCACCTTCAGATCTGCCATGGCACGCTCAACATTGTACTCCCAATGCTTATGGTTTTCCCCTTTTATATTCCACATTAGTTAAATCACAGTAGACTAAATTTCAAAATTGGGTCAGTCGATCTTTCAGAGCTCGCCGGAGTTCACCGGTGCGAACGAAGGGGCTCGGGTAGGGATGGTGGTTGTGGGGGCGGTGGTGGGGCCTCGCCAAACGAAGAAAACTCGACGTGGGTGGGGGCAGGGGTGGGGGTGGGGGTGGCGGAGGACACAGGCGGTGGGGGCCGATGGTCTGTCCGGCGGCCTGTGCGGTGTTCTGTATGTGAATAATCAGAGAGGAGGAAGAAGAAGGGTTAGGAGATGTAGGATCTTAATCCAACCGCCTGAAATGGTTGAGAGACAGCAGGGAGTTGCATTCTTAATGCGCTCTGGTTCATCATGTGTGGGCACTGCGGAACGAAACTTTTATTATCCAAAATTTGCTTGCTCTTCTTTACCATGATCCTCTTTCGTTCTTCTTTAATAAGTACTCTCTCCGTTCCTAAATACAAGTCTTTGTATAGATTCCACCATGGACTACATGTGGAGCAAAATGAGTGAATCTACACTCTAAAATGTATCTGGATACATCTGTATGTGATCCATAGTAGAAATCTCTACCAAGACTTGTATTTTGTAACGGAGGGAGTATGATAGTAGTAAAGTATGTTCCTTGTAGTGAAGATGAGGAGGGACATTTGCAGTGTAGAGGTCTACACGGTCAGTTGTGATGGACACTTTGAACTCTTCGGGCCTCTTTGATTCGTAGGATTTTGTAAAAATGGGAATAGGATTTGTAGTGGCCTACCCACTTGAATCCTGTAAGAATAGCAAGGAAATGAGGGGAGCTGTGTCGCCTTTGAGAGTTACACAGATATTAACAGTACCGCACCTTCAGTTGAAGAGAGCTAGTATCCAAAGCCTTTCTAGCCGTATCGGCAATACTAGAACATATGTTCTAGCAAGTTCCACTTCGCTGATTTTACTCTGATGCTTAAGGTTTTCCCATTATATCTACACTATGATCTATGTAGCTACTTTGTGTCGCACTAGCAGCAGTCCACTCTTGAAGCTAAACACTGCAATGACTTACAAAATTGGCACCAAGGATTGAGTGCCATTCTGGATGCAATGAAAGTCATACGCTCCCCACCTATTGACTCTTGTTCGGAATATGATCCTAATGACTCTTGTTCAAAATTGCCACATATAGAGAGATAGCATGGAATTGCATTTCTTTGGGCGATGTGATTCATCATGAGTGGGCAACCAACATTGTATGCAATGAAGCAGAACCTCAAGAATATGCTTCCTCTTCTGTTCTTTAACATGTTCCTCTTTGTTTATTCTGTATTTAGTACGTACAGTATGTTCCTTGTCAGGAACGGGAGTAGGGACATCTGCAGCCAACACTTGATAGAGCTGGCCTGTACGTGATGGATAGGCTTTCAATTACTAGCGGCAATACAACACCATATTTTCAAGCCAGTTCCACTTTCCCGATTTATATATCGTGGTTATGGTGTACCCCTTTTGTGTACACTATGATCTACCTAGTTGCTGTGTGCTCTTGTTATCATGGTTTGGCAATAAACTCCCTATACAGTATATTATGAACCTATCATCTGCCAACTATCCTTACTTCTGGAGCCTATTTTTTGTGTACTTGTGCCAGATTATATAAATGCACGCACCATATTACAACACACATGAGCTCTCTCATCAGAATCCAGTGATAGCACACAAGTGTTTACAGGGGCGCCCCTATATTAGAATATCCTCTGCATTACAAAGATAATCTCACAACTATTTATGTTTTCATGGTTCTCAGATATTATACGTAATTATAGTGAATATCAGAATCCGCGCATCAGAAGAATATTGTGGAACATTGCAATGACTTACAAAATTGGCACCAAGGCATTCAGTGCCATTCTGGATGCACTGAAACTCATACGCTCCCCACCTGCAGATTCTTGTTCAGAATATGATCCTAATGACTATTCTAACCTCGAGGAGTCAAAGGCAGGTGGCCTGTCATGTTCACCCATCAAGGTGCATGTTCTAATTTGGCAAGGTTTTATTGATTGCGCGTATCTTGCATATATTGTCTTGCATTTCTTCTACTTTGTTGCACCACCATCTTCTTAGTTTACTCATCATATATGTCGAGATGCCATGCCCATCCATTATCAATACATATTCCATCTATCATCATACCATGTTTTTCCACTCAAATGTTGTTCTTGTGCATCATACATCAAAAAGGAAGAGGGTGATTGTTGAACCTGAAGGAGTACCAGCAAAGTCCTTGAAAAACGTGGTTGTGCCAGAGAAATCAGACAGCACCCCGCTTATATTGGCTGTACAACTAGTGACATAAAACGTAGGACCAACTCCAGCAGACTGTACCCATACTTCACTGGCCACACCACTAGCCCCACCACACAGGACCAGCACTCCAGCAAAAGGTATGCCGATTTCAGTTGCCATAGCACCAGCCGTACCACAAAAAAATCCTACTCCGGCAAAAAGTACAGCAAGTCCACCGGCGGAAGACCTATCCCAACTGCAGAGATGGCCAATTCCTGCAGATTGGAACCCCATTCCAGTTATTCCCAGTTTAAAAGACAATGCTTTCAATGTTGTTAGGGACTACGTGCATATATTCCCATCATGGGAAGATTATAGTGAAGACAAACACCATTTTCACATCATCCTGTCCCACTTACGTGTAAGTGCTATTATTCATGGTGACTATTTTCCTGTTTTTGTTGATTGAACACATCAATGATTTACATTATATTGTTGTAAGTAGGCGAGGGTCAATCTGGATAATGATGCGCAAAGCTTGCTTGCGCTTTTCATGGAAGCATTGTAGCAGTATCGATGTTACATGAGGAAATCACACTTTGATGGCAAGTCTATAAACGAATTTCTGGTGAAGTCTCGTGTGCTAAATTTAGAAGACATTGAATGGAAAAACCTTGTTATGCACTGGTCTCGTTCCGAGGATGAGGTACTGTCTATGATATCGCATGACAATTTGAACTTCTACTTTTCTACATGTGCCTTACAGATCTTTTTTGCAGGAAATCTGCTCGAAAAAGAATTCCGGTTTGAAAAGAACGACGGGATATCGCAAATATGTTGTCCGCTGCTTTGCTCTTGTTAGTACATGTTGTCTTGTATCACTATACTTGCGTACATACCTGGTTCATTATGTGACAACAGTATGCATGATAGCTTGCTTATCAATTGTTCGCTCCAAATTATCCGATCTGTATGAATGGTTACATTAGTGTAGATATATCCAATGCCAATGAATTTTTTTAGCTCTGCATTGTTCTTGTAAGTACATGCTGTCCTTTATCAGTGTACTTATATTGACAAGTAGTTGTTCATGTACCATCACTCTGCAGCTTATTTTCCTTTGCCGTCCATTTTCTACACATAAGATCTATATTTACTCTTACCATAAGGTTGGATAACACCGATGGTACTGAAGAAGTTTAGCTCAGCTTTGCTCTTGGCTGTACCTTTTGCCTGTATCGTTGTACTTACATTTATAGCTACTTGGTTATGTAGCATCACTCTTCATCTTATCTTCTATATTCTCCATTTTTTCTTATATTGTCACATCTATATTTACTCTTAACAAAATGTATAATAAAGGCAATGCTTATGAAGAAGATTATGTGGTAAACTTCTTGAATTTCCCCCCATCAGAATGGACAAGGGCTTTATATAGCCTGCCTTCACCAATAATGTAAGTTTGTCCTTCTCAAGCCTTCAAACTTTGTTGTGTATATTTGGTTAGGCATGACTACAACAGTTGTTTATTTTTGGTGTTTGCATCAAATTGCATGTTTAAAGTTTATTATGTAGTTCATCAGCAAAAGTTTGTCCTTCTCAATTTAAGTTTTCCATTGTACAACCAAGTTCCTTCTTCATGGCATGTAAATTAAACTATATAGAGCAAGTGATCTTATTTTGCCAATCTGAAATGGGATAAATTGATAGCACATTAACCATTGATACTTATGAGTTCTTGATCTGTAATCAAGTGGTGTCGTGAAGCTGCCAACTCCTTCACAATGTCATTTCCTGCCTGTCTTGACCTGAACAATACCATATTGTGTTAATGCTATTTTAAACTATGTCACTTTATTCGTTAGTAAGAAATGTGATGAATTGTCAGCACTGATACTTATATGTGCAAAACCTGTCATCTGTCTACTTGTTTATCTTTCAAAGTGAGGAGGATATAAGTGTCAAAAAAGGGCAGTCTCATCAGCTTGCTCAGCTGCTTGCGCTACAGCTCCCGAGCAGGGCTAACCTTTCTTGAACTCTATTGAAGTGTTGTCGGTTTTGTATATTATTTGTCGGCGTGTTTAATTACACTGGTGGCGATCTTTGATGCCCAGTGTATGTAATGTGCTGTCTGCTTGCGCTTTATTATCATAGTGGCGAACTTTGATGCCCAGTGGATGTAATATGCCATAATTTCTTTATTGTATAGTCTAGGTTTTTTTCTTATTCACTATGCTGCAGTTATTTTACTGTATATATATCATGTATTCGCAGTAAACCGGCCAAACCATAAAATTACGGTACATAATCGGGTCGTCATGCAAATCACTTTGTATGATCCACATCATGGGCCCCGTCATCTTGGTCCATTAACAGGCCTAAATGTAAACTGGTCCACTAGTAGATTCGGGCCTTTAATAGGCCGAGTAAACAGCCGACCCTATTTTCCCAAGAAAACTCAATGGGCTTTTAGGAGGCTAAAAAGTAGGTTGGGCCTGAAACATGCCGAACAGCTCACGGCCCGGCAGCAAGCGGAAATAGACCCCGACCCATGTTTGTGCCAATCAAATCATGGGCTTATGACAGGCCAAAATTGTCTCGGTCCTTGTTTGGCCCAATTAGATTATCGGCTGTGAGCAGGACGGATGCAAATGGGGCCGTAGTTAGGCCCAACTATATGACGGGCTTTTAACAGGCCGAAATATATATAGGGCCGAAATGTTAAACGGGCCTTTAACAGGCCGAAACTAATATCAGGTCGAATTACTAAATGGCCCTTTATCAAGTGGGCCCAAAAGCATAGCGTCCAATTGATGGGCCGAATCTGATACGGGCCATAATTTAGCCCAAAGCCTATCAAAGGGTTGGACCTGATCTGAGCCGTAATTTGGCCCAGAACATGGTAGGCTTTTAACGAGCCAGATCTCATATGGGCCTTTATTAGGCCCGGAACGTGGCTGGATGTTAATGGACCGGATCAAATATGGGCCGGCATTTGGCCCAAAACATGGCAGCCTGTTAATGGGTCGGCCTACTAGTGTCATCAAAATCTTTTGGGCCTCAGCTAGGCCGACCCATTATGGTCGGCGGAATCTCGTGGGCCTTTAGCTGGGACGACCCATTATGGTTCGCAAAGTCTTGTGGGCCTTTAGCTGGGCCGGCCCATTATCGTCCGTAAAATCTCGCGAACCTTTAGCTGGGCCGGCACATTATGGCCCGCAAAAACTTGTGGGCCTTTAGCTGAGCCGGCCCATTATGGTCCGCAAAATCTCGTGGGCCTTTAGCTGGGCCGGCCCATTATGGACCGCAAAATCTTGTGGGCCATTAGTTGGGCCGGCCCATTTAAACTTTATGGGCCACTTCTGGGCCGGTCCACGTGTCAACATTTCATAGGCGCATCTCGCCCATTAGATGAGTGACACCTGTGCCAACGGGTAGCTGACATGTGTTTCCTCCAGCCAATGATGATTTTACACGTGGAAAATCCCCATTGGTCCGGGCTGTTAACGGGTTATTGGATCCAAAACCGGACCCGGTAGCTTAACGGCGCTCTGTTACGGTGGATGCCACGTGTCAATCACCCTTGACGAAAGCACTTCTGTGACGCACGATTTATCGTCATGGAAGTGGACACTCCGTGATGATAATTTTGGTAATGTCATGGAACACTTCTACGACAACATAGGTATGACTATCTTGATTCTGTCATAAAATCGTCATGGATGTACATGCATGACAGAAAACGTGACCTACTATGACAAACACGTATCATCACGGAAGTGTATTTTTTGTGTGGTGTTAATGTCCTCACGGTCTTCGAGACCTTTTCTTCGAATAATCGGCACAAAGGGGCACTCCATGTTGGGGATATAACTATTGGTATAACCCGCCCAGGAGGGGGTGGGTTATACTTACAAATATTATTGAAGCCCAAGACCTAGGATAGAGATGGCGGTTCGATAAAGGGCCCAAAGCCCATAGGCTACTTAAAGCCCATAGTGATAAACCACCATGTATGCGTGACTTGTATTGTAAGGCAAGAATAGTTAAGAGACTGAGCCGGACACTGTTTATGAGCCGGCCGGGGCTATGTAAGCCGCACAGCATCGACCTCTGTATATAAAGGGATGGCCCGGCGGCAGTTCAGGGTAGGTAACATCAACTGGGGGGTCGACCTTTGTATATCAAGCGATTCGCTCCCTGGTTATTGAAAACATAAGCAATCCCACTCAAAACTGGATCGTAGGCTTTTACCTTCACCGTAAGGGGCCGAACCAGTATAGACCTCGTGTCCTTTGTCCCGATTAACCCATTTAAGCTTCCTAGTTGCGATGGCTCCATGACTAAGTCCTTTCACTAGGACATATGCCATGACAATTCCATGACTGTTGGCGCCCACCGTGGGGCCAATGCACGGTGGATTTGAGTTCTTGAAGGGAAGCTTCGAAGGGCTCAAGGGATATGCTGTGGGCCGGATGACCAAGAGTCATCGCGGCAAGCTCTACATCGACGTCATAGGCTGGGGCCCTGACGCCGGCTCAATTGAGTACGGGTACCGGGTCCCCTTCAGCGGAATTCACGTCTTCATCGGCAAGATCGGCGAGCCGGGCCCTAAGCCGGACATATGCACCAACCTCGTCGAGACGGCTCAGCGTGCGAGACCCGCCTGGGCTCCGCCTGCTGTGAAGCGTGCCTTCGTGGGATGCATCCACGGAGGGCTCTCTGAAGGATCTGCATCTAGCGGAGAGACGACCGTCTACTCTGATGGTGAGTCATCCACAGGTGAGATAGATTCGTCGTATCAACTGCAAGACAGCGGGCTTGGGGGCTGTTCCGATGGCAGCAGTATCCGGATTTTTTCGAGCCACTGAGCGGGGTTGGAATCTTCATGGCCGGCACACAACCCATCCAAGACTCCACAACTGCGGCAGCCATAACCTCCGAGTCAGCAGCAGCTGGGGCAGGAGGCCCTGCGCGCTCGTCGGTTCAGGTGCTGATAGATCTTATAGATAAGATGTCCGCTCTATTAACCGCCGTGGTCAACCCGGCAGATCAAGCTCAACATGATGCGGAAGTGGCGCAGTTAAAGCTGTATATAGTGCAGGCTAAGGAAAAGCTGGCAACGGAAGATATCAGGATGACCGCGGAGTGGGCGGCTCTGGACGCTCGGGCTCAGCAGATTCAGGCGCAGTCTTTCCGGCTCACGCAGGATCAGAATGCGTCTAATGAGGTCATGAGGAGAAGATACCAGAAGACTCAGTCTCGACTCCCTCCAGTTTATGATCCTCGAAACCTCTTTCACACACCCGATGCAGGGCCTAGTAACCCGCTGTGGCTCTCCCCGTGTAGTGAGATAGACCGGGGTGCAACACCTAGGGTCGGCGCGCCGGTTGAGCCGCAGGTGATGGGGCCTCCCAGCACGAATACTGCTCCACCTCAGTACGTACCGACACCACCGGGTCACTATTCCAACCCGTTGGAGAACATGATTGCGGCAGCGGCATGGCTGGCGGCTCTCCCGATCGATGGCGACTCTCCGGCGGCGGTTGAAACCCGTCGAGTCAGATAACTTCTTCAGACAGCTTTAGCACAACAGGAGGCGTACTCGTACAGCCGGGACAGGATCCACTCAACCCCTCGTCCAAGCCGAAGGCCGAGTTATAGCAGGCACATGGACTCAGCGGCCGTTTCAAGCAACATCCGGCATCGTAACCAGCCGGGCGGGCATGACCCGGCACGCCATGGAGCCTTTAACTTGGTAGATCAAGACAGAATATGTTAAGAGGCTGAGCGGGCGACTCAGCAGGCGGCTGAGCAGGCGGCTCAGCTGACGGCTTACTAGCCGTATCCGGTTTATCCGACGACTTCTATCGAGGCAGGTGTGGCCACCAGGACTGGAGGTGTCCCCTGTCTGGTGCCGGCTCTACGTAATGAGCGTTTGCCTAAGGATTTTAAGGGACCTAGGAAGGTGCCGACTTACAGCCTGGGGCATGGATTGAAAGTTACGAGATGGCTATGGAATTACTGGAGGTCAGTGATGCTGCGATGGCCAAGTACTTTACCATGATGTTGGATGGGACCGCCCGCACTTGGTTGAAAAGCCTACTGCCTAATTCAATCAGTTCATGGGTGGAGCTAAAAGCTCGGTTCTTCCAGAATTTCAAGGACACGTGCAAGCAGCCCATGTCAATCATGGATTTGACGAATTGCAAGCAGGAGGAGGGCGAGTCCACAACCCATTGGGTGCGGTGGGTTAAGGCCATAATACATTCGTCTGATAAGATGGATGCCGGCTCTGCAGTCTTAATGTTGGAGAAAATTGCCGTTTTTTGCCTCTGAAACAAAAGCTGGGGCGGCTCAAGCGTGATTGTAATGATATGGGTACGCTGATGGCGGCTCTAGTCAAGTACGCCGACTCTGATAGTACCAAGGATCTCGAGTCTGATGATGAAAAGACAGGGAAGGGAAAGAAGAACCGCAACAGCAAGGGCCCTCAGCATAACCCAGCAAATCAAGGTGGTAATAAACGTAAGGCTGATGGTAGTTTGGAGTTTGTGGCTAACACTAATGCGCAGGGCAACAACCAATGACGTAAGGGGAGACCACCTCCCCGGTCTGGCGGGTCAGGCCCCACACTGGAGAAGTTACTGAATGAGCCCTGTCCAAGGCACGACACTCAGCAGAAGCCGACTACTCATCTATGGAAGGACTGTATGATCATGAAGGCTTTCAAAAATTCCAACATGTTCGATGGTAATAATGGGAAGGGTGGCGGCTCAGGTGGCGGCGGTTTTCATGGCCCGGGCGGCGATTCAAATTCCAACTTTCAAAATCCTCAAGGCAATCAAGGTGGTCATAACCAACAATCTGGCTAGGGCGGTCAGCAGCTGCAGCAAGGTGGATACCAGAGCCATCCAAAGCATCTGAATGGTGGGCAATATCATGTGTTTACCACCAGTTTGTGCAAACGAGACCAGAAGCTTCATAAGAGGGTTGTGAATGCTATTGAGCCGACAGTTCCTCGTTATTTGAGATGGTCTGAGCAGCCTACTCTATGGAGTAGGGAAGATCATCCTCCTCGTATTGATCAAATCATTGATGCTACGGCGGGTTGTGAGCGTTTGAGTTTTTTTGGATGCTTACTCTGGTTATCATCAGATCAAGATGGCAGTTAAGGACCAGGAGAAGACGGCGTTCATTACTCTGTTTGGAGCCTTCTCCTATGTATCTATGCCTTTCGGGCTCAAGAGTGCCCAGGCGACTTACCAGCGGTGTGTGCAGAATTGTCTTCATAATCAAATTGGCCGCAATGTTCATGCTTATGTGGACGACATTATGGTGAAATCCAGATAGAAGGAGGCCTTGATAGATGATCTGAAGGAAACCTTTGACAATCTTCGGGTTTAGAAGATGATGCTTAACCCGACCAAGTGTGTTTTTGGCGTGCCTACATGCAAGCTTTTAGGGGTTCTGGTTTCTAACAGGGGCATCGAGGCTAACCCAGAGAAGATCAAGGCCATCATCTCTCTGGCTAAACTGGCATGTATCAATGATGTTCAGCGTTTGACGGGTCATATCGCTGCTTTAAGACGGTTTATAAGCCGGTTAGGTGAGAAGGCCATACCACTGTATCAGATGATGAAGAAAACAGATAACTTTGTCTGGAGTGACGCTGCCAATGCTGCCTTTGAAGATTTGAAGAGACAGCTGGCTGAGCCACCGGTCCTTGCTGCTCCCATTGATAAGGACCCCTTGTTGTTATATGTGGCTGCTAACACGTGTGCCGTCAGTGTGGCCATCATGGTGTAGCGCAAGGAGGCTGGCAAGGAACATCCGGTTCAGCGGCCGGTTTACTACATTAGCGAGGTACTTATTGAGTCCAAGCAACGGCATCCGCATTGGCAGAAGCTCGTTTATGGGGTGTTCATGGCAAGCCAGAAGCTTAAGCAATACTTCCTGGCCACCCCATCACTGTGGTTAGTTCTGCTCCTTTGGGGGATATCATTCAAATCAGAGAGGCCACAGGACGAGTCGCCAAGTGGGCCATTGAACTTGGGCCTCATGGTTTAAAGTATGTGCCACACACTGCTATCAAATCTCAAGCGCTAGTGGATTTCATCAACGGTTGGACAGAGCTGCAGATGCCTGAAGAAAAGCCGGACAACACATATTGGACTATTCATTTTGATGGGTCCAGGCAATTGGAGGGCTCGGGGGCTGGAGTTGTTTTAGCTTCCCCTCGAGGTGACAAATTTTGTTATGTGCTACGGTTGGTGTTTCCCTGTACTAACAATGCAGCTGAGTACGAAGCCTTACTCCATGGTCTTCGGATGGCTAAGGAGATGAGCTTAAGCCGGATAAGGTGTTTTGGCGACTCAGATTTGGTGGCTCAACAGGTATCATGCATGTGGGATTCCAAGGATCCTCTCATGCTGGCTTATCGCCGTGAAGTTGACGCCATTGCTGGACACTTCAAGGGTTACCAAGTGGAGCACATTGACCATAGAAAGAATGAGGCGGCTGATGCCTTAAGCCGGCTGGGCTCTCAACGTAAGCCGGTGCCGCCTAATACTTTCTTGGATATTCTGCATAACCCTTATGTCAAGTTACCTACAGAGGAAGACTTGGATGTTCCTGACCCGGAAGCACAATTGGTGGCGGCTCTTCATGTTATCCTAGATTGGACAATGCCATATTTGGCTTACATGACCCAGGGTGAGTTGCCTGAGGATGAAACCTTGGCCAGGCAGATAACCCGACGGTCTAAGTCAATGACAATTATCAATGCTGAGTTGCATCATCGCAGTGTTACAGGGGCGTTTCAGCGTTGCGTCTCCCCTGAACAAGGCCAAGAAATTCTACGTGAGATTCATGAAGGGGATTGTGGTCATCTCGCCGGGTCAAAATCCCTTGTGGCCAAGGCTTTCCGTCATGGATTTTATTGGCTGACGGCTCATGCTGATGCAAAGGACCTGGTCAGTAAATGTGACGGTTGTCAGAAGTTCTCAAGGCGGGCTCATGTGCCGGCTCAAGAGTTAAGGATGATTCCAATTACTTCCATTTGCAGTCTGGGGGCTTGACATGGTTGGGCCTTTTGAAAGGTCCAAGGATAAAAAGACCCACCTTTTGGTGACAATTGATAAATTTACAAAGTGGGTTGAGGCAGAGCCAGTCAGTAAGTGTGATGCAGCTACGGTGGTTGAGTTCATGAAAAAGGTGATATTTCGTTTCGGCTTTCCCCACATCATTATAACTGACAATGGCACTAATCTTTCTAAAGGCGCCATGGAAGAATTTTGTCAACGTGAGCATATTCGGCTCGATGTTTCATCAGCGGCTCACCCCCAATCCAATGGTCAAGCCGATAGAGCCAATCAGGAGATCTTGAAAGGCATCAAGCCCCGGCTTTTGGTCCCCTTGCAGCGAACACCGGGTTGTTGGGTTGAGGAGTTACCCTCGGTGTTATGGAGCATCAACACTACTCCCAATAGATCTACGGGTTATACTCCTTTCTTCATGGTCTACGGAGCTGAGGCGGTTCTTCCTAGTGACATCCGTCATGACTCGTCCCGCGTGGCGGCTTATGTTGAGGCGGACAATGAACAGGCATGTCAGAATGCTCTTGGCCTATTAGATGAAAAACGGGATATGGCAGCAGCTCATTCGGCGATTTACCAACAGGACTTGCGCCGCTATCACAACCACCGGGTTAGATCCAGAGCATTTCAGGTAGGTGATTTGGTGCTCCGGCTCATCCAGGATCAAACTGATGCACACAAGTTATCCTCGCCTTGGGAAGGGCCCTTTGTGGTCAGCAAAAACTTGAACAACGGGTCATACTACCTTATCGATGTTCGAGAGCACAAAGACTCACGTAAGTTGGAGGAGGAGACCCACCGGCCGTGGAATATCGCTTATCTTCGGCCTTACTACACTTGATCCATCTGCTCTCATGATGTGCATATTTTGACAATGTATATATTATGATAAATAATAAAGCAGGACCTCTGTCTTTTTCCTTCCTCAAAGGTAAATGTGTCATTGTTATTATCATTGTCATCTCACATGATCACTTGGGGGCTGATCGTATTCGATCCAGTTCCACCCTCTTGATCCGGCTTACGATCGTATTCGAATCTAGCCGTTAAAACTCATGATCACTAGGGGGCTTCCTGTTCAAACATAGGTCATATTCGAACCAAAGAGAACATAGCTGTCGGTACCCTTTTGCTTGGCACACTGCCGAGCTCACTAGGAGGCTTCTTGATCATATTCGAATCATAGCTCAAGCCCTTTTGGGAACCGACTTTTATCGTATTCGAATCAGAGTCGTTAAAAAACTCTCAAGGTCATTTGGGGGCTTCCTGTTCAAACATAGGTCGTATTCGAACCAAAGAGAACATAGCTATCGGTACCCTCTTGATCGGCGCAACGCCAAAGCCACTGGGGGCTACATGATCGTATTCGAATCCTAGCTTAACCCCTTTGGAAACGGTTTACTGATCGTATTCGAATTAACAGCCTTGAATTTTTTAATTCTATTTGGTTTAACGTTTTCTTTGGAAGCACCCTTTATTTGACTTAAGACTTTTCTGAGGTTTACAAGTACAAGTGTGGTTAATTTTAACCCGGCTTAATATTGGCTGAGAAGTCGCCGATATATGAGCGTCATTATACCTTTGAAAATATTGGTGCCCGAAGATTGGGTTATCACCCTTACTGACGGGTCATATGAGCCGGCGGTGCAATTTTAAAAGGGCGCAGGTGTAAGATTACAGTTGTGATTTTACAACAAGCTTATCTGTGACTCTTTTTATATTAAGTTATTTTGACCCGCCTGGTGGTAAGCCGCCAAGAGATCTTGTGGTCTGTTTTCATATGCAAGATAGTTAAAAGGTCTGGTCAAGCATACGGTAAGCAGGTGAAAAGTAACACGGGTGAATATAACATGGCAGCTTAATAACATTAAGCATCAAAACATGCACGATGGCACGGCCAAAACAAAGTTATTTCTATTCTATTACATGACTCTCTGAGTCCAAATGATTCACATTGTTTTTCAGCACATCACAGGTGTGAGCCGCCACGGCAGGTTAGCCTTCATGATTGGCCTAAAGCGTCCGGGTTAGCCCTCTCCGTGTCTTCGCCCTGTTCCCTTTCCTGGAAGTTTGACGATGACCAGTCAATGTTGTTCAAAGCTTCAAATTCAGCTTCATCATCAACTAGGCCGGCCGGGTCAACTTCAGGGGCGAAGGTGTGCTTACGGAGTGAGGGGATCAGACTGGTCACTTCATAGTGAGGCGTTGGAATTCTCTGGTTCTCTGTGTCATAGCCCGCCTGGTACATGGTAAGGTCCACTTCGTTCACTATCAGGGTAGCCATGGGGCGTATCTCCTTTACACAAGAAGTAAAGTCTGTTTCTTCAAAAGGAGTGCCATCCTCCTTCAAGCTTGGATAGCCAGTGGCAATGTTAGCCGGGTCTAACTCTGGTAGCCAAGCCTTGGCCCGGCTTAAAGCATTAACCGCTCCGGCTCTTGCAACTGACCGCCTCAGTTCATTGGACCGTTGGGGTAGCACGGAACGCTTCTTCAAGACCTCTACCAGGAAGGTAGGCACTTCATTTGACAAAGCTACCATGGCTAAGGTGCGTTGAGACCCGGTGTACAATTGCTCCACCAGTGTGTAAACTGCCTTCAGCTTGATCAGCATATCTTGGTTCAGATTTGAGCTTCTGGGGCCTGCATAAACATGATCAGGTGTGTCAATTCCAATTATATGATTAACTGAAAGGTTCAAATATTTAAACATTTGCAGGGCGACTTACCAAAGATCGCCGAGACCATTTGAGAAACATGGAGCTTTAAGCTAGTTAATTGACCGGTTGCTTCTTCCAGAGCCGCCTCTGCCTTCTCAGCTCGGTTAATCAACGCAATTTTTTCATCAGCCCAGGCCTTCTTTTCAGTTTCAAATTCTTTCTTTAGTTTTTCTTGCTCAGAAATGCTGAATTTGAACCCGGTGTCGGCCTTTTGGAGTTCCATCTCTTGGGTCTCAAGGTGGCTCTTCAGATCAGTCACCTCTGATTCGAGTTGACTCGTGGCGGTCTATGCAAATACATGGTCAAAATCAAGCCAATTTTTATGCAATATTAAAGTCCCAAGCCTTTTGCCAGCAACAATGCTTGGCACTTGGGGGCTAATGTTTACCGAAGAATTTTACTTTCAGCGGGGTTCATAACAGTAAGTCCCAAGCATTTTGCAAGCAATAATACTTGGCACTTGGGGGCTAATGCATATTGCTGTTTAAAGCTCCGTAATTGTTTTTAGTTTATATAACCATTTTAAGAACCGGCTCAACCATGTTGGTTAAGCCGCCCCTTGGGGACTACAAGTAAGCCAAATTTCTTGCATATTTTGTCCATCTATGCTACTAATGTCGCTAAATTTGTTTCTAAGTCTACAACATATTCATCGTAAGCAATAGAATTGGGGGATGGCATAGTAAAGATAAATGAATACAAAGAAGGGGTTGTTCCTCAAATTTTTGGTGCATTTGCTTCACCATGTCAATCTCAAGGTTCCGGCTACTGTGCACTTGGCTCATGTAGCCGGAAAAGATGTCTCCAATACTCATGTGAGCATAATTCGCAACATCAAGCTTGATCCGGCGGTGGTCATGAAGTTCTTCCTTGGCGGGACACTTGGCCAGTACAGTTGGCCATCCCGGCTCAACAAAGCCGGTTCTGGTAATCTCAATATCAGTGTTTTGCGGGTCATCTGTTCTGACCGGGTTAGGGGCTTCTGGATTTTCTGAGTCGTCAGCGGCTCGTTCAGCAGGCGGGTCAGCAGCGGGAGTTGGTATATCTTGAACTGGTTCAGATGACGGCTCATGAGTTGACGAGTCCGGTACAGCTGTTTCAAGAGCCGGCTCGGTCACAAACCGTGTCTTCAGCCGGCTTACTTTTCCTAACCCGTTTGCTTGGCTTGGCTTGTCCACGGCGTCAAAACAGAAGGTTAGTACAGATGCAAGGGATTAAAGTAAATCTTTCCCTAATCTTTACCTAATAATAAAGCAAATTGGGTTTCTTTCGTCCGTCATGGCATCTTTCAGAAAAGTCCCTCTATTTCAGAAAATTCAACCCGCAGTCCCGTTTTAAGTTAAAACGAATCGTTTTTTCATATTTTACACAAAAGTCCCTGTATTTTGTTGAATTCAACCCGCAGTCCGGATTTAAGTCACACCCTTACCGTTATTTTACATTTTCCAACCCCCCCTGATGTTTTAGGTAATTCATTCGCGGATCATATTTAAGTCAAACAATGTTTTTTTAAATCATCCATATATTTTAAACCGTAACTCCGATTTGAACATGTTATATATGAAATTTGATTAGAAAAATATGCAGAATATGAATATGAGATTTTTTTTCACCTGTTAAGTATTTTTAAATATTATTTTGGAATATATTTAAGTCAAACCAATGATTTTTTAAATTATCCATATCTTTTAAATTGTAACTTTGATTTTAACATATTATATATGAAATTTTATTAGAAAATATGTGGAATCTAAATATGATGTTAATTTTACCTGTTAAATATTTTTATAATATCATTTTGGGAGCAAACTTATAATTTATAGCGTAATATCCCTTTTCCTTTCGTACCGGCGGTGACCCGGATTACAAATAAACACCACACTATAACAATATAAGGAAAAGAAAATATCAATAACTACACATGCATACCTCTAAAAAATCTCGCAGGAGAAAACAACAAATTTCTCAACGCGAGAGTGAGAGAGAGAGAGAGGGAGAGAGAGAGAGGGAGGGAGAGGGAGGAGAGGGGGAGAGAGAGACGCCTTAGGATTAAACATATTCAATCATGTTTTTGTTTTGTTTTGTGTGAACACCGAGGCCATCGCCGGCGAGGGTGAAAAGGAGGATAAGCGGCAACACAAATATGATGCCTCGCAAAAATAAAGGAGATGAACCTATTGTGGTCTTGAGTGATGGTTGTTGGGTTAAGAGTGTGTGTTATGTTTTCTCTTCCGTTGCAACGCACGGGTTCTTTGCTAGTCTTTCCCTACTAATAAAGCAAATAGTGCTTCTGGTCGTACGTCACTAAAATTACCCTTGGAGTTGTAAATAATTACCCACCATGCCACCGGTAAGTGGGAAAAAACGGTTCACTTAAATCGCGGACGGCTTATGTTTATTTAAGGTAAGCCCATATCATTCATAACGCGAGGTAGAGTGGCGTGGTGGTATTAGCCTCACGTCTCCATACTTGAGACCCGGGTTCGATTCCTGGTTCTCTCCTTTTCACTTCTTTCTCCTTCTCCCTTTTGTTTTTTTGAGAAATCTTCTCCTTCTCCATTCTCTCCTATTTAGCAGATGGGCCACATGATGTTTCAGTTTTGGCCCAGACACTTTATTTTTATTTTTTCTATTTTCGGGCACATTCAATTTTTTTTAACTCATAACTTTCAAACCCAAAATCTAACATGTCATATATGGAAATCTTCTCCTTCTCCATTCTCTCCTATTTAGCAGATGGGCCACATGATGTTTCAGTTTTGGCCCAGCCACTTTATTTTTATTTTTTCTATTTTCGGGCACATTCAATTTTTTTTAACTCATAACTTTCAAACCCAAAATCTAACATGTCATATATGAAAATCTCTCAAAAAATCATGCAGATTTTAAATATGCTATTATATTAATCATTTCTAAAATTTTGTTTACGATACAACCTTAATTAATATCTTCTTTACATGTGGTATTTTGGAAATGTCGGTTTACCATTGATATTTATGTTGTTAAATAAATTTGAAACATCTTGAGTATTCAAAAATCATCCAATCTTATGCTTTTTGCGAAACACCACTTATCATGTTGTTTGTTGTGTGGCATTGTGAAAGATTTCAAAGGATTCGCCGATGTTGTAAAGTGTGAGCATGATGGATGGATATTTCTTTCCCGTTGCAACGCACGGGTAATATTGAAGCGATTATCGCTTCTGCGCTCACCGTTGCGCCACTTTTGCAAAAAAACCCTGTGTTTCTCAGTAATGCAACCCGCAGTCCCTCCTTAAGTGTCCATTGTGAGAAAACGTTTCATTCTTACACAAAAGACCCTGCATTTTTAGTATTCAAAACTTGGTGGTTGCTATCGAGCTAGAGGTCGAGGCTGGCCGCGATGCAGATGACGCCGGGCACGGCGGTGGCGTCCTCCGGCCAGATCAAGTCGAGGAGGCGCGGCAGGGGCCGGATCCGGTGGCGGGGACGGCGTGGAGGCGATATAGGAGACGCGGGAGGAGGTCCAGCGGCGGGGCTTGAACTCCAAGTTCATGGCAGCGGTGTTCCTCGCCGGTTCCAAGCGAGATGCCGAGTTCTGGTTGGGTCTCTCCATGGCGACGGTGGCGGGGCGCGACGAGAGGCCGGGAGGTCCTGGCGGTGCCCGGCCCCTGCGCGGGGGGTGGGGGATGAGGTGCACGGCGGCAGGCGGCATCAACTCTCCTGCGTGCGGCCAGAAAGAGAGAGAGAGAGAGATGAGAGAGAGAGAGAGCCAGGAGGAAGAAGGGAAGGAAGGAGGCTTGAGGAAGGGGCGGCCGGATCCTGCGAGGCTGGGTTGGAGCCCCGGTGGTCGTGCTGCTGCTGTTGGACGGCGGCCGATGGCCGATGGGACAAGTCGCTAGGTAAGAGGAAAAACATGTGCTGCATTGGCACATTTGATGCAGAGTGGACACTGTAAGTTTCTCCTCCTTATCTACTTTGTATTCAGATTCCTCTCCCTTCTCTAATTATTATTGAGATATTCCATTGCTATTTGATGGAGAGCAGTCACCAAAAGTTCCTCTTTTGATGCACAGCGGCCACCGAAAACAGTTATCTTTCTCTCTCTAATTGATTCTCAGCTACAGAATGATGTGTGTGTGTTTGTGTGTTACTTGCTAATGTGATGGCTAATGCATGTGGATTGATTCATGAATTAGCAAAATATTTCCCGTGAGATGTGATAATATAGAAATTTGATGTTTACAGTGCCCTCTACTTGTTTGTTGTTATGCCTATAAGAGATTATCTTTTTTCATTTTTTTAAATAGAAAAGCACAATACGGTTGATCTAGGCCGGTCCGTGGACGGCAAGAATGCCCAGATGACCACCATGCCCAGCCACGACAGGGCGATGTACTTATCTGGTGATGCCTGTGTGTGGGTCTGGACTTGCTTCGGTCCGGATACACCATACTGTGTTGGATGACATGGATGGGTGGTGCCCGAGTTGAAGATGGATTGTTGTTTCTACACTAGACGACGTGGACGGTTGGGATTGATCACATTTGTGGTGAATAGGTGGATAATTGGCCGTCATCAGCGATTATATGAGGAAAACCAGAAGTGGCAACACAAATAGAGTGCCTAATGCGTGTAAGGAACTTTTTACCCGTTGCAACGCGCGGGCATTGACTTATATTTAGGAATGGAGGGAGTATATGCCATGTCTGTCCTTATCACACTTTGTATGATAACACAAGCAGCCCTTCTGAACGAATTTGGTTTGAAAGTAAAATATTGTGCTCCTGTGATATAGCCTTTATTCTCCTCTGTTATGATTTTTTTCAGGTAGAATATTGATCCCTTGGCATCTCCTACTCTTGAAATTAGGTGCAGCAGCAATATTTGTGGTGAGTACAACATGAACTACACTTTCATATGGTTCATCGCCTTCTTCGAGAGCATATTGATCAAGAAGTGGACTATAAGGTCCTCCCTCCTCTGCCCCTATCTCTCCATCAAGCAGTGTGATTGCTAGCAAAATTGTAATTTATTAAATTACTAATATCTTTCCATTGCTTTGCAGGTGATTGTTTTCTGCACAGCAGCCATGGTGACTGAATTTATGTATATAATGCTTCGAGATCTGAAACTAAACGTCATAGAGATAAATTTAGGAAAGCCTCAGCTTTATAGGACACGTGTATCTGAAGAGTTACGGGATTCCAATCGCCTGATTCTGGTAACATCAGATGTTTCAACACGTGGAGTGAATTATCCAGATGTTACCCCGCCCATTGGGAAGATCCTATGTCACAGCCATCGGCCTTGTGTCTGGAGCCCCTTGCAGGTGTACTACCGGCACAAAGTGTCCAGCGCGGGCAGCACAAGGAATTTGGTTTGGGCCCTCGTCTGTAGGTCATGACGGCTGATGTTGTCCTCTTCTGCTATGATTTTGATGTTAAATCCTTTCCTCCAAGGTAATCAGACAAATCACCTTCATATATACAACTTTGTTTCTCCCCATGTTTCACTCACCCCCTACAATATTTCGTGGAATTTGTGAGCTTTCTTCTGCATCCACTTGCAGGTCAAACGTTGTGTGATACACCAACGGATGTATTTATGCAGGAAATTGATGTTCTGGTATTGTAGCTTATTTTCACAATTTTGAAATGGCATGATTTTGTTGATATAGGTAATTGGTGTAGAAAATATAATGATTGTATGCTCAGTTTTAGTATCATGATGCTATCATACCCATAGTTGTGTTCTGCATCTTTTTTAGTTATGTTCTTTCAGCTAGGCTTCTGGTGGAAGTATAGAGGTCATTTGGTTTAGAAAATTATAGCATGATATAGTAATGTTTTTGTCTTGTGAGAGATTTTTACATTGTTCTGGATTTGGAAAGCTGGTTGAAATAATGGAGATGACATTCTGCGTACATATTAAAGATGCTAATGAATGTTCTTTCTTTTCTCAATGCAGGAGACCTGAGTTGGATTGGGCTCATGCCACATTGATTGAGAAGATTGTATACCTCACATATTGCACGAAACCTACTGATGCCACCTGCTGTTGCCACATCAATTTCATATAGACTGACAAGCTTATCCTGAATAACAGGTAGATGGTGAAAAGCAATGACAGAAAACAGCACCTTTCTGTTTCTCAAGCTCACAGAAGACTTATTTTAACTACTGGCTTGATTCGGTGTCTCCTTCCTGTTCTGCCAACAAGACATCTTGCACTAAAATTAACTGATTTTGTGAAATCATTGTGTACAGCATTTGTAAACTGGTGCGTAGTGGTATGTTTGACCCAGCTCATATCTTTTGTCAGTGACACTAATGACTTCTTGCAAAGTGAAGACATGTAACCATTTTTTGGTTTTAATTTTCCCTATTTAATATACCAGCCACCTCCTAAACTTTTTGGTGCATTAGGGGTGGGTTACGCAGAGATCTAGCGGAAGAAATCTGAGTTCAGTCAAAGTTCTATATCCTTGCCATAAACAACAATTTATTTCTTCGGGCTTTCTATGAAGCGTTAGCATGACTCCCATCTTGCATTGACCATGTAAATCTTCATCTCGTGATTTTGGCCAGGCCACTTGTGACGCCCGGATAAGCAAGCTACAGTAACCTCTGCTAATGACGCCATGTCACCTCCGTTACTGTCGCTAATCTCGCGTTAGTTCAAAACGATTCGAATTTAAATTTGAATTTTTGGCAAACAAACAAAGTTTTCAAACTTTAAAACAAAATGTTCGGACTGTGTCAAATGTTGCATAGATAATTATGGTGAAGTAAACACATTTTTAGAAAATGCATAAATAATTTAAATTGAATAAAACAGAAAGGAAAATAAATAAAAAAAGAAACAAGTGAAAGGAAAACAAAAAACAAAAACAAAAACAAAAGGGAAACGCACCCCCCACTGGGCCAGACGGCCCAGCCGGCCAGGCCACCAACCGGCCCAACTGGGCAAAGGCCCAGCCCCCCCCATTCCCCATATCCCCCACGACCCAAACCCTAACCCCACCCCGTCACCCACTC
>NC_041393.1:406852435-406860034 GCF_002162155.2 Triticum dicoccoides
CCTCCGCCTCGACCTCCCCGCCGCCGAAAACCCCTCGCCGCGACGCCCTCCCGTCGCCTCGCCGCACTCGTCCCCGACGACCCGGACACCGCCCCTTCGTCGTCCTCCTCCCCGAGCCCACTGCCACGAACCCTACGCCGCCCCTGTGAGCTTCCCCCTCCTCTCTTCCTCGCGCTCACGCCATGGCCTCCCCCCCGCCCCGCGCCTATTGGTGCCCGCCCTGCTCGCCCCACTGCGCTGCGCTGTTGTTGCCGCCTCTCCCCGCTCGGCTTACGAGCCGCCGTCGATGCTCGTCGCCGCTTCACTGCTGCTGCCTAATGCTACTGCTGCTCAGCGCCGCGGCCCCTGCTCGCCTGCTGCCGCCGCAGGGTGCCGATGGAGCACCGTGGCCACCGGCCTCCCCCTGCTCCGGCACTGCGCCGGTTCTGCCCGCCCATGGGCGTGTGCCCATTCGGGTGGCGCCCGTCGCCTGCACGCCCGACCCGATAGGCCTATGGGCCATTGACAAGGGCCCCCACCGCCCCAGAACGTTTTAATTAAAAAAAAGAAAAGAATTAAATAATAATAATAATAGTAAAATTAATTAATTAATTAATTAAGGAATTAATTAAGTTAATTAATTATAATTAGGTTAACCTAATCACTAATTAACCTAATTAATTGTTAGTTAATTAAAACAGTGTATGACGAACGGGACCCACATGTGAGGGTTGACCTAGTCAACCCTGTTGACTGCTGACGTCAGCATGGCATCATGCTGACGTCATAATTCCATTTTTCGAATTAAATAATTAATTGATTAAATTCCAGAAATTAATAAAATCTTTAGAAAATCATATCTTTTAGTCTGTAACTCGGATTAAAATATTTTCAACATGAAAGTTGCTCAGAACGACGGGACGAATCCGGATACGCAGTCCGTTCGTCCTCCGCACACCCTTAACCTATCGAACCCGCAACTTTCCCCCTCCGGCTCCTCTGCCCGAAAACACGAAACACCGGGGATATTTTCCCGGATGTTTCCCCCCTTCGTCGGTATCACCTACTACCGCGATTGGGCACACCTAGCATCGTTACTTGTCATGTCATGCATCGATATGCATTTGTTTGCATTGTATTCATTGTTTCTTCCCCCTCTTCTCTCCGGTAGACTACGAGACCGACGCTGCTGCTGCCCAGTTCGACTACGGAGTTGACGACCCCTCTCTCTTGCCAGAGCAACCAGGCAAGCCCCCCCCTTGATCACCAGATATCGCCTATTCTACTCTATACTGCTTGCATTAGAGTAGTGTAGCATGTTACTACTTTCCGTTGATCCTATTCTGATGCATAGCCTGACATTGTTGCTACATCTGTTGATACCTTACTTGCAATCCTAAATACTTAGTATAGGATGCTAGTTTATCATCATTGGCCCTACATTCTTGTCAGTCTGCCTTGCTATACTATTGGACCGTGATCACTCGGGAGGTGATCACGGGTATATACTATACATACATACATACTATACAGATGGTGACTAAAGTCGGGTCAGCTCGAAGAGTACCCACGAGTGATTCACGGATTGGGGGCTGAAAGGACCTTTGTCCCGACGGCCCTCTGTGTGGATCTTTGTGGCGGAGCGACAGGGCAGGTTGAGACCACCTAGGAGAGAGGTGGGCCTGGCCCTGTTCGGTGTTCGCGGATACTTAACACGCTTAACGAGATCTTGGTATTTGATCTGAGTTGGCTACGAGCTTATACGCACTAACCATCTACGCGGGAGTAGTTATGGGTATCCCGATGTCGTGGTATCAGCCGAAGCACTTCAGACGTCAGCGACGGAGCGGCGCGCGCCGAATTGGACTGGAACGCCACTAGGCTAGGTCTGCTTTCGGCCGCCCTCGCAACGTGCAGGTGTGCTATGGGCGATGGGCCCAGACCCCTGTGCGCTTAGGTTTAGACCGGCGTGCTGGCCTCTCTGTTGTGCCTAGGTGGGGCTGCGATGTGTTGATCTTCCACGGCCGGGCATGACCCAGGAAAGTGTGTCCGGCCAAATGGGATCAAGCGTGCTGGGTAAGTTGGTGCACCCCTGCAGGGAAGTTAATCTATTCGAATAGCCATGATCTTCGGTAACAGGACGACTTGGAGTTGTACCTTGACCTTATGACAACTAGAACCGGTTACTTAATAAAACACACCCTTCCAAGTGCCAGATACAACCGGTGGTCGCTCTCCCTCAGGGATACGAGGGGAGGATCGCCGGGTAGGATATGCTATGCGATGCTACTTGGAGGACTTCAACCTACCCTCTTCTGCCTGTTGCAAGACGAAGGTGACCAGAAGCGTAGTCTTCGATAAGACTAGCTATCCCCCTCTTATTCTGGCATTCTGCAGTTCAGTCCACTGATATGGCCCTTTACACATATACCCATGCATATGTAGTGTAGTTCCTTGCTTGCGAGTACTTTGGATGAGTACTCACGGTTGCTTTTCTCCCCCTTTTCCCCTTTCCCTTCTACCTGGTTGTCGCAACCAGATGCTGGAGCCCTGGAGCCAGACGCCACCGTCGACGACGACCCCTACTACACCGGAGGTGCCTACTACTACGTGCAGCCCGCTGACGACGACCAGGAGTAGTTTAGGAGGATCCTAGGCAGGAGGCCTGCGCCTCTTTCGATCTGTATCCTAGTTTGTGCTAGCCTTCTTAAGGCAAACTTGTTTAACTTATGTCTGTACTCAGATATTTTTGCTTCCGCTGACTCGTCTATGATCGAGCACTTGTATTCGAGTCCTCGAGGCCCCTGGCTTGTATTATGATGCTTGCATGACTTATTTTATTTGTAGAGTTGTGTTGTGATATCTTCCCGTGAGTCCCTAATCTTGATCGTACACATTTGCGTGCATGATTAGTGTACGATTGAATCGGGGGCGTCACAAGTTGGTATCAGAGCCGACTGCCTGTAGGAATCCCCTTTCCAACTCCTTGGCCGAAGTTGAGTCTAGTCATTGCAAAACTTTTACTAACTTGGCTGTGTGCCTTACGGGCCCACATCGCCATTGGGTGGTATTAAGATCTTTTACTCCTCGTCTATACTCTGGGACTCTGATCTCTCTTCTATTCGGGTTAAATGATTTTCTAAAATCTAACTTTAGGTTCTCGAAAACGCTTTCTCCCGGAGAGCCCCTTCAGTCTAGATGATCGCCGACTGCACATGAAGATTTCAAAGTTACTTTCCGATACTCTTTCGGGACTGCCCATTGCTTTTGCAATTCACTACCACCGAAATATCCCTATGAATAAATTCATACACCGTTCTTACTTAGTCCCCAGTTGTTCTTTTATTACAAGATGCCCCAAAATACTCGTTGTTGTTCTTAGAATACTTATGCCTACTGCCTTGCAGTTCCTTACCACCTGAATACCCATACGGATAATTTCTCGCACTTATCCAGTATCCGCTCATCCCTAGTTGATTCATGTATTTCACAAAAGTCTTCGAAATGCCATTCGATCTTCCGAAAATTCCGAGCAGCCTATTGCTCTTGAAATTCTTGCTTGCTTGCATTATGGTTAATCCCATAAGTCTCGGAATCAAATTGACATCCCTTGTCATTATCATTTGGGTCTGTTGATTCGATATGTTGTGAATGCTCGCAATCCTCAATCAGGTCCTAGAATTCATCCCTCCGGCTCAGACGTCATTTTGGACATGAGCTGGTTATCAACCAATTAAATTGCCGTCGGTTGTATCCCTAAGTCTATTCAACTATTCTATCCTTAACCAGAGCATTTGCTTCTGATCCCTTGAATTGGAAATCATAAATCCTTTGCGATTGAGCTTTGAATTAGTCAATTGTTCTATCATATGATATCCTTGCATTCTTTCTTCTTCTGGTTGAGTACCGATGCTCACATCAGATCCCTTATGGACCACCAGATCCTTTGTTGGATTTTATCTGACAACGCCCTTCATATTCAATAACCTTGTGAGCCTTTTCTTGGGTACATAATGCCTTTGGTAAAATGTATCCTCTGCTTTCTCAACCTTGCTCTGCCTTCGAGTTTGAGCTAATTACTCCTAAAGATTGTGGTATATGTTTCTAAGATGCTCCGATGGGTTGAACATATACCTTCCTTAATTTTTGTGAACCCAAAAGTCTTCATGGGTCATAACCTTCTGGTAATCCGTCAGTTAAACTTTCAAACTCTAAACATTATTAACTGAGAGAAGTGAATGGAAGGTTATGCATTATGGAAGTGGGAGTCGACCTTGAACTTGTGTTCATGCCCATAGACACGATGTAGATCTTATCATTAAAGCTTCTCTTAAATAAATTATTCCTTTGGTATAAGTTCATCTTATATCTAGGATCTGGCCTGTTGCAACCGTGGTTCCGACCATGATTGTTCTTCTTTGATCTCATTTCTCGGACAAGTTAAAACAATTGTCTTCTATGGATCAATACACTAGTCCAACCTTTACTTTGATCTTGTGTCGAGTATTACCCCCCTGGCATCTCGAGATTATCATGGAATTGCATAACTTTTTATGAGTTCTTCATCAAATGCTACCTTCCCACTGATTCCAATTTTTCGCGGGCTCTGAGTTATTGAACACTCAAAGACACCGATAACTGAACTGAGTCCGCACTACGGTTCAACAACTCTTCGGTAAGCTTCTATAAGTACGAGTTTGTACCCGATCACGCCATTCCTAGCCTGTTTGGCTATATCATTGTCGTGATGATATTAACTGTGCTACCCGGTCCTTCTTCTCGAAGCACAATTTTCGACGATGAACTAACCTTACGTCGATCCTCATCGTCATACCATTTCGCCTTGAACAACAAGCTTGGTTTCGAGTTGAGTTGTACCCTTGGTTCCAATAACCTTTCACTTCATCATTACTTTGACTTGATGTCGTCGCCGATCGATTACATCTTCATGAACTCTCGCGACAAAGGTGTCGTGATCATCAACATTCTGAGCTCATCCAGGATATCAAATGGAGTTCATGATGAGAAATACCATCCTTGCCCCTGATGATTTGTGTTACCTTTGACCACTTATTTGCCTTCCGTTCAACACAAAATTGTTCGTGTTTTGAGTTATACCTTGAGATCCCTAATATCCAGCATTTGTTCTTCCTTACCTTGGAGTATTACCATCTTTTAATATCAAGGATGTGGTGGGGATTGCTCCACCTCTTAAGAAATTCTTGGTATAGTGATACTTCTCACCATCACCATTCTTTCTTGGTCCTCGGTTGATTCCAACCGGGGTACCAACAAGTGAACTATGCTGTTTGGATTCTGTACTTCTAGCAACCCTATTGCTTTGAAGTTAATGGTCAACCGTTCATTCTTAGACTATTGATTATTGAATCACCATTCTGACATTGGTCGTGCAGCCCAACCCATATTTCGGGCGCACCTTTCAACCAATGTTTAATTGTGTATGTTGTCCTCGAGCATGCTTCATTATATCATTTGATCGGACAAATGCTATCTCCTTATCCACATAATTGAGGAGATGCATCTTTTTGGATACCTCGTTGAATTATCGCTGAGTCCGTCAGCCACTTCCTCATCCTCTCCTTGGTTTAATGATGAACTCTGGTTTCGGAACTTGCTTCCATAGTTCATTTCCCGAGAATCTTGAAATGTCTTTTCGTCTATTTGTGTTGCACCTTTTCTTCTCGGACATCCTGAGTCTGAGGTATCATGACACCAACAGGATCTGAATCTCGGTCAGATATGATGGTTGGGACAACTTTTCAAGAGTTATAACATTGGTCCCTATATGCCCCGGTAAGGTGATGTCATGCCTAGCACACCGGACCAGAGGACCTAGTGTTATAGTTTCCTTTGTAACAAGGTTAATCATTTTTCCATGAGGAAACTGAATGCCTTTTTAATGAGTTTATCCTGATGGATCCTTTGTGTATCCAAAATCTGATTTTTTCTTGAAGACCATGTCAATGCTATCTCGAAGCATGTCTGTGGTACTCCGATTTTCAACAAGAACATTTAAAGCCCAATGCTAAATGCTTCTTGATCAATTATCCAAACACCGTTGTATGGGTAATGTCATGAAAATTTCTCTTCCCTTTCCTAAAGGGGTTTTCTATGTTATATCCCGTCATGAGTATCATGCGTTGCTTGCCCTTGGGAAGGATATACCCCCTGATATATGTGTTTAAACACATTTTCCTTTTCATTGTTCTGTTTAATCTGATAATCTTATTTTCCTTTCCATTGGTTGGTTTAACCTTTCTTGAGGTCTATATAAACTAAGCAGTATTATTCTCCTGCTTATGTAAACACCTCGGTGTACAACTCTGTCAGTAAGACCCTGTTACTATTGTTGATGACATTTCAGTAACCACCGATGGACGAGAACTTTGCCTATTGGTCCGCCTCGTTTCAACGAGCAGGAAAATGGTTCTCCTTGTCCCTCGCCTTGGTACCGATGTAGTTGCTGACATATAACTGACAGTCTAACCTCTGACATGCCTTACTTGCATGATCGTGCAAGACATCACCGCCTTCCTACTTTTAACCCACATGGTGGGCCCATAACCCACAGTTCCACAGGATCGAAACCTGACTCTCCTGTACAACCTGATGTCAAAGTTATTCCTCGTGCTTGACTTTGTATGTAATTCACGGGCCACTTGCCTGTTGATCTATTCTGGTATCGGACACAATACTTATTCCCGTTGCTCTGAACCCCTTCCGCACTCTGCTTCAGGCAATGAATGATTGCCTATCCGCTTGAAACTTCTTATTACACCGTCTTACTTTGCTCTCGATGTGTGTCATTTGATCAACTCGAGAGATACTCATATGTTCATTCTTGGGATACCCCCAGATGAATTTCCCTTATAACATCCTATCATTGTAGAGCTGCCCCGTACCTATTCGTAAGTATGATGAAGTTCCCCGAAGAAAGGACGACAACTTCATCATGATGCTTTGGAATAAAGAATTGAAGACATCAACAAAAGGGATTAACTTCTGCGAGAAGATCCATTAGAATAACCAGAACTTTCCCCCTTACTCCCCTCTTAAATCTCGGGACGAGATTTCTTGTAGTGGAGCAGAATTGTGACGCCCGGATAAGCAAGCTACAGTAACCTCTGCTACTGACGCCATGTCACCTCCGTTACTGTCGCTAATCTCGCGTTAGTTCAAAACGATTCGAATTTAAATTTGAATTTTTGGCAAACAAACAAAGTTTTCAAACTTTAAAACAAAACGTTCGGACCGTGTCAAATGTTGCATAGATAATTATGGTGAAGTAAACACATTTTTAGAAAATGCATAAATAATTTAAATTGAATAAAACAGAAAGGAAAATAAATAAAAAAAGAAACAAGTGAAAGGAAAACAAAAAACAAAAACAAAACCAAAAGGGAAACGCACCCCCCACTGGGCCAGACGGCCCAGCCGACCAGGCCACCAACCGGCCCAACTGGGCAAAGGCCCAGCCGGCCCCCCCATTCCCCATATCCCCCACGACCCAAACCCTAACCCCACCCCGTCACCCACTCGCCCCCTCCCCCCAGTCGCTCTCCCCCCTCCTCCCCGATCCAGATCGGATCGAGGGGAACG
>NC_041393.1:406860712-406931630 GCF_002162155.2 Triticum dicoccoides
GTCGCCGAAACCCCCCTCGCCGCGACGCCCTCCCGTCGCCTCGCCGCACTCGTCCCCGACGACCCGGACACCGCCCCTTCGTCGTCCTCCTCCCCGAGCCCACTGCCACGAACCCTACGCCGCCCCTGTGAGCTTCCCCCTCCTCTCTTCCTCGCGCTCACGCCATGGCCTCCCCCCCACGTCTCTGCTGACGCCGCCATGGCCTCGCCGCGCCCGGCGTGCCCCGCGCCTATTGGTGCCCGCCCTGCTCCCCCCACTGCGCTGCGCTGTTGCTGCCGCCTCTCCCCGCTCGGCTTACGAGCCGCCGTCGATGCTCGTCGCCGCTTCACTGCTGCTGCCTAATGCTACTGCTGCTCAGCGCCGCGGCCCCTGCTCGCCTGCTGCCGCCACAGGGTGCCGATGGAGCGCCGTGGCCACCGGCCTCCCCCTGCTCCGGCACTGCGCCGGTTCTGCCCGCCCATGGGCGTGTGCCCATTCGGGTGGCGCCCGTCGCCTGCACGCCTGACCCGATAGGCCTATGGGCCATTGACAAGGGCCCCCACCGCCCCAGAACGTTTTAATTAAAAAAAATAAGAAAAAATTAAATAATAATAATAATAGTAAAATTAATTAATTAATTAATTAATTAATTAAGGAATTAATTAAGTTAATTAATTATAATTAGGTTAACCTAATCACTAATTAACCTAATTAACTGTTAGTTAATTAAAACAGTGTATGACGAATGGGACCCACATGTCAGGGTTGACCTAGTCAACCCTGTTGACTGCTGACGTCAGCATGGCATCATGCTGACGTCATAATTCCATTTTTCGAATTAAATAATTAATTGATTAAATTCCAGAAATTAATAAAATCTTTAGAAAATCATATCTTTTAGTCCGTAACTCGGATTAAAATATTTTCAACATGAAAGTTGCTCAGAACGACGGGACGAATCCGGATACGCAGTCCGTTCGTCCGCCGCACACCCTTAACCTATCGAACCCTCAACTTTCCCCCTTCGGCTCCTCTGCCCGAAAACACGAAACACCGGGGATATTTTCCCGGATGTTTCCCCCCTTCGTCGGTATCACCTACTACCGCGATTGGGCACACCTAGCATCGTTACTTGTCATGTCATGCATCGATATGCATTTGTTTGCATTGTATTCATTGTTTCTTCCCCCTCTTCTCTCGGTAGACTACGAGACCGACGCTGCTGCTGCCCAGTTCGACTACGGAGTTGACGACCCCTCTCTCTTGCCAGAGCAACCAGGCAAGCCCCCCCCCTTGATCACCAGATATCGCCTATTCTACTCTATACTGCTTGCATTAGAGTAGTGTAGCATGTTACTGCTTTCCGTTGATCCTATTCTGATGCATAGCCTGACATTGTTGCTACATCTGTTGATACCTTACTTGCAATCCTAAATACTTAGTATAGGATGCTAGTTTATCATCATTGGCCCTACATTCTTGTCAGTCTGCCTTGCTATACTATTGGGCCGTGATCACTCGGGAGGTGATCACGGGTATATACTATACATACATACATACTATACAGATGGTGACTAAAGTCGGGTCAGCTCGAAGAGTACCCGCGAGTGATTCATGGATTGGGGGCTGAAAGGACCTTTGTCCCGACGGCCCTCTGTGTGGATCTTTGTGGCGGAGCGACAGGGCAGGTTGAGACCACCTAGGAGAGAGGTGGGCCTGGCCCTGTTCGGTGTTCGCGGATACTTAACACGCTTAACGAGATCTTGGTATTTGATCTGAGTTGGCTACGAGCTTATACGCACTAACCATCTACGCGGGAGTAGTTATGGGTATCCCGACGTCGTGGTATCAGCCGAAGCACTTCAGACGTCAGCGACGGAGCGGCGCGCGCCGAATTGGACTGGAACGCCACTAGGCTAGGTCTGCTTTCGGCCGCCCTCGCAACGTGCAGGTGTGCTATGGGCGATGGGCCCAGACCCCTGTGCGCTTAGGTTTAGACCGGCGTGCTGGCCTCTCTGTTGTGCCTAGGTGGGGCTGCGATGTGTTGATCTTCCACGGCCGGGCATGACCCAGGAAAGTGTGTCCGGCCAAATGGGATCAAGCGTGCTGGGTAAGTTGGTGCACCCCTGCAGGGAAGTTAATCTATTCGAATAGCCGTGATCTTCGGTAACAGGACGACTTGGAGTTGTACCTTGACCTTATGACAACTAGAACCGGATACTTAATAAAACACACCCTTCCAAGTGCCAGATACAACCGGTGGTCGCTCTCCCTCAGGGATACGAGGGGAGGATCGCCGGGTAGGATATGCTATGCGATGCTACTTGGAGGACTTCAACCTACCCTCTTCTGCCTGTTGCAAGACGAAGGTGACCAGAAGCGTAGTCTTCGATAAGACTAGCTATCCCCCTCTTATTCTGGCATTCTGCAGTTCAGTCCACTGATATGGCCCTTTACACATATACCCATGCATATGTAGTGTAGTTCCTTGCTTGCGAGTACTTTGGATGAGTACTCACGGTTGCTTTTCTCCCCCTTTTCCCCTTTCCCTTCTACCTGGTTGTCGCAACCAGATGCTGGAGCCCTGGAGCCAGACGCCACCGTCGACGACGACCCCTACTACACCGGAGGTGCCTACTACTACGTGCAGCCCGCTGACGACGACCAGGAGTAGTTTAGGAGGATCCCAGGCAGGAGGCCTGCGCCTCTTTCGATCTGTATCCTAGTTTGTGCTAGCCTTCTTAAGGCAAACTTGTTTAACTTATGTCTGTACTCAGATATTGTTGCTTCCGCTGACTCGTCTATGATCGAGCACTTGTATTCGAGTCCTCGAGGCCCCTGGCTTGTATTATGATGCTTGTATGACTTATTTTATTTGTAGAGTTGTGTTGTGATATCTTCCCGTGAGTCCCTAATCTTGATCGTACACATTTGCGTGCATGATTAGTGTACGATTGAATCAGGGGCGTCACACCACTGAACGAAACAAACACCTCTAGAAAGGATGGCCGTAAAACTTATCTGAGATTATGGAGACCTTAGACATCATGGTGCGCGAGCTGGGAAGCTCCTTGTAAGGTATGATATTTCTATTACAAATCCAAGCAATACCTCTACATAATCCTAGCTCCTAGAATTGCATTTTATGTAGGTTAGTACTATAAAAAAATTGATGTTTTTACGCCCTCCCTCATGTGTTTCAGAATTCAGAAGTCACCCACTCATGCCGAATGGGCCGTGGCCCGCCTAGGCACTGAAGCAAAAAATGCTTTATATGAAGCCCATCCAACAACGCGTTGATTTTCTGTTTGATAGCACAGTTTGTAGTCTCCGCCAGCCCAGCCTTATGGCAGCTCTGCCACTGCACCCACTTTCCAAGATTTTGCGTTGGAGCTACACGGCATTAAGCGGTGGTAAATGTTCCATCCTTCCATAGGGTTGAGCAAATACACGAGACTACATGAGGGCGACAGTTCGGGTTATAATAGGCATATCTGCAGTTTAACCATCTGGAAGCATGCCGGAGATTCTTCCATGCAAGTTTGGCGCTAAACGTATCCGGTGTCGCTTACTAATTAAGTAGTTGCTCGCTCGCCCCTCAGAAAAAGTTGAGTTACTCGGTAACTTGAGGAGGATAAATAGCCATTCTGATGACTACGAGACTCACATTTGCATGATTAGAATTGCATATGGTCTATCTGAGATCGGACTGAGAATAGATTACCCTACAAAAAAATGAGATATCAGACTGAGATTGATCAAACCTAAACTGATTGTGGTCTGTGGAGTCTGAGCTTTATTGACAGCCTACAGCCTTACTGTTGGGGGCTGCAGGCAATACCTTTTCTTTCACAATATCAAATCTTGGATTATTGTTTATATAATGCATTTTCATGCATTCTTCAATATATTAAGGCATTGTTTTAGATGATAATATTATTAGATTTTAGTGAGCTAGGAACATGGAAAGAATTTTTCTTAGATCTTTTAGATCGCTACTTTTAGTGATCTCAAAGACCTTATATTAGTTTACAAAGAAAGTATTTTTTAAATTTGTCTCCATTGCCATGCATGAAATCTTTCGACAGTGTATATAATAAGTGTAGATGGGATGGGGGTGGCGTTCACCATCATCGCAAGTTTCTGAAATAAGTCGGTGCAAGCGGAGGCTCGCGAAGTTGAATGCTAGAGGGTGATGTCAGGGACGTAAATGGCATATAAGTGGTGTCCGCAAGTCCCTTTTAGTTAGCTCTACCTAGCTCCATAGTTCATTTTCCCAGAAAAAATTTAAACCGTTAGATCATTGGTCGGTTTAAACGGGATTAAACGGGACTCGATTGACATTCCTAGGTGATTACCAAGCTCATTGCCTTGAGATTGATCATGTTCTACGTTTCTGTGAACAAGTGGTTTCCACTGATTGACGGCGACAAAGAGGGTACGTGGCAACACGGATGGCTCACTAGCGGCATGGATTTGTTTCTCCTGTTGCTCACTAACAACATGGATTTGTTTATCCCGTTGCAACGCACGGGCCCTTTTGCTAGTACAAGATAAGCAGATTATTATTACCCTGGTGCAGTCTTAAAAGCCGGCAGGTTGGACTGCATTGAGTCGCCGGAGGAAGGGGAAGTTTCCTGGTAATCCGAGTCAGAAGAGTTGAGCGGTCAACGAGTGAGACCCGCCAAGGGATAAAAGACATTTAAATCATAAATGACCTCATTTTGGCGTTTCCTCGGGATGTTCGCCAAGCCGGAGGAGAGCTCCGCATCCTTGCTGGTCTGGGTCTGCCTCCGACTCTCATGACTCTGTCGCTTCAAAAGTAATTGAGGATCGTGATGAGCTAAAGGATGGGAAAACCTTACTTCCCGGTCACTCTGCAGATTTTCCGTCTTGGCAAAGGCTCGGAGTCGAAGGAAAGGATAGTTACCTCATCAGCCTTGCTACGGCTCGCTCCTGTGTCCTCCTGCTGATAATCGGTGTCAATAAGATGGTTAAAAATTGAGCCAAGGGAGTCAAGGGCTACCTCCGACTCATAAGAGTCCGCTAGCCGAAGCAGGTTAGAGGCGATGGCCTTTTTGCCCTTCTTCTTGGCAACCTCTTTCCTGGTGGCTTTCTTCTCCTTCCTGGCTTTCTTGGCAGCCTCGTGGTCATATTTGACCTTCCAGAATTTATCACCCGCCTGTAAGAATTAGCAAAGGTATAAACATGGGTGAAGACATGGAAAAATTAAAGTAATTTTCATATGGGGGCTTACCTTTGGAGCCGGGTTAGCTTTGCAGAAAGGGGCTAAGCCCACTCTACCACAGTCTGCCAGGCTCTCATTCAAAAGAGACTTCATCATATCATCAATGACTTCTTCAGGCAAATTATCAGGGCTGTGCCGCAGAGGGTCATCCTTTGCGCCTGTATAATCACACATCAAGCCGGGGCGGCGGCTCAACGAAATGACCCGCCAGGCGAGCCAAACCCGGACCAGGTCGATGCCTGTTAACCCGTTCCCCAGAAGAGCCTTGATCTTGGTCAAAGTGGGGGTGAGTGATTTGCGTTCGGCGGTTGTAATCTTGTCATGCAGATGATGGTTGGGCCCAAGATGAAGAGCACGAAAGCCGGGCAGAGGGTTTTCACCAGCCGGAGAGGTGTCTTGGCAATAAAACCACGTCTGATTCCAGTCTCTGGGGTGGCTCGGTGGGTTGGCGTATGGAAAGATCACGTCCCTACGATGTTGGATTGAAACGCCACCAAGCTCTAAGCTCTGACCGCTGGCGCACTCATTCTGGCGGTTCAAATAAAATAGCTCTCTGAAGAGCAGCAGGTTGGGTTCTTCTCGGAGGTAGACTTCACTGAATACTTGGAAGTTGCAGATATTAGACACGGAATTGGGTCCGATGTCTTGTGGGTGAAGATCAAAGAAATGCAACACGTCTCTAAAGAATTTTGAGCCAGGTGGAGTGAAACCCCGGTTCATATGATCCATGAAAACAACAACTTCTCCTTCTTTGGGCTGAGGGAATTCCTCCTCTGGGTTAGGAGCACGATAAGTCATGACTTCTTTCTTCGACAGATAGCCGGTATTCACAAAGTCGTCAAGAGTAATGTCTGTGACAATGGACTTAACCTAGTTGCAGGAAGTGGGTGCCTTTGGTGCCAATATGATTGAAAAGCCTAAAGACAGAGTAAAAAGTACCGGTTCAAATTTAAGCCGGGCAAGAAAAATATTACAGTGTATATTTAAAATGGCGGCTTACGAAGGGGCCTAATGGTATAAGGATAATTATGTCAGGGTTATTTAAGCCGCCATAAGCTCTATAAACCGTCAGGATTATTTAAACCGCCATGGGTGGTCAGAATTATCAATTGAGCATTGTCTCTTTAAAGCCGGTGATCAGAGTCGCCATGGTTAGAAGAATTTAACAAGTTGCAGATTTTTGCCTAAGTGTTGCATAAACAGGTTTCACAAACTATAGCTATTATTTTGGATCAAACAGACGTTCAGAAAAGAAAAATTTCTAGACCTAAAAAACATGGTGCAGAGAAGTTCATGCGTTCCACTAAGGATTCTTACAAACAAACAAGATCTGCTAGTACTAAAAATGGATGCGGAGCAACTACCACACGAGATCTACGTTACCGTTGGATCAAAGAAGCTACGGCAGAAGCAAATGCGAAGAACTGGGATGAACGAGGAACTGCACAGAAGAACACGCTAGCCCTATCACAGATCTATGGTGCAGAAAGGGGAAAACTTACTGCGAGAGATCTACTATGGAGGGGCGCCACCGTTCTCTAGACACGTTCAGGTCGATGCAACGGCCAAAGTCGACGGAGACGAGATGCGCTGCGGCGGCGGTGGCGGAGCTCCAGTGGCAGATGGGGGCGAGAGGAAGAAGACATGAACAGGAAGAATGTGGAAGACCTAGTCAGGTCTATTTATAAGGAAGGACCACTAAAAGAGCGCAAAAAAACGAGGAGGCTGAAAATATAAGTTATCCAACTACAGGGACGCCTTGATTTTTAGGATGGTCATCACAACAAAGATCCCTTGGGATACATTAAATAAAACATGCTTTTATGACAGGTGACGTCATGGCGGGTTACCACAAATCTAGATGATGACATCACGGCGGGTTACAAGAAATTTTATGAAGGCTGACGATTTTTTAAAGTGTCGAAGATTGACATGAACCAGTTCAAATCAATCTGGGGCCTAATGTTGGGGATATAACTATTGGTATAACCCACCCAGGAGGGGCCGGGTTATACTTACAAATATTATTGAAGCCCAAGACCCAGGATAGAGATGGCGGTTCAATAAAGGGCCCAAAGCCCATAGGCGACTTAAAGCCCGTAGTGATAAACCGCCATGTATGCGTGACTTGTATTGTAATGCAAGAATAGTTAAGAGACCAAGCCAAACACTATTTATGAGCTAGCCGGGGCTATGTAAGCCACAGGGCGTCGACCTCTGTATATAAAGGGACGAACCGGCGGCAGTTTAGGGCATGTAACATCAACTCAAGAGCTAGGTCAAGAGATTCGCTCCCTGGTTATCGAGAACATAAGCAATCCCACTCAAAACTGGATCGCAGGCTTTTACCTTCACCGTAAGGGGTCGAACCAGTATAAACCTCGTGTCCTTTGTCCCGATTAACCCCTTTAAGCTTCCTAGTTGCGATGGCTCCATGACTAAGTCCTTTCACTAGGACATCTACCGTGACAATTCCATGACACTCCGCGACCTTGCCGAAGTCCACCAAGTTACCGCACTGAGCCCATGGAATGACACGGCAATAACCTTTACAGCCGAAGACGAACCAAAGGCTTGGTCAGTCCGAGCACCCACTGCCCTAGTACTAAACCCCATTGTGGATGGTTTTCGGCTTACTAAAGTGCTCATGAACGACGACAGTGGGCTTAACCTAATTTATGAAGACACGCTCGATAAAATGCGGATGGATAGATCACGCATCGAGGAAAGCAATACCACGTTTCGAGGCATTATCCCCAGTCGAGAAGCACAATGCTCTGGGAGAATTAAACTAGATGTGGTATTTGGCACACCCGAGAACTACAGATCTGAAGAGTTGCTCTTTCATGTGGTCCCCTTCAACAGTGGGTATCATGCCATCCTCGGACGGGACACTTTCTCGCACTTCCAAGCTATACCCCATCACGGGTATATGAAGCTCAAAATGCCCAGACCCAACAGAATCATAACAATTTCTAGCGACCCGGATAAAGCCCTTCGTGCCGAAAACAAAACCGCATCCCTGGCCCTCGAGGCGTTATCCGAAGCCCTAGCGATCGAAGAATTAACTAATTTACGGTCCAAGATGGATAGGGACGATGTGATCCTCGATAAGAGATCCAAATCCACCTCTTTTAAGCCAACTAAGGAAATAGTTAAATTTCTAGTGCACCCGACAGACCATAACAAGACAACATCTATCGGAGCATAGCTGGATCCGGCAATGGACGCCGCTCTACGCACATTCTTGCGAGAGAACTGGGATATTTTTGCCTGGAACCCTTTAGACATGCCCGACATCCCACGCAGGCTGGACGAACACAGTCTCAATATAATCAAGGGGTTCAAACCCATGAAGCAGACACTGCGGCGATTCTCCGAACCCAAGCGTCAAGCCATGGGAGAAGAGCTAGCCAAGTTGCTAGAAGCCGAGTTTATTAGGGAAATCAAACATCCGGATTGCTTAGCCAACTTGGTCATGGTACCAAAGAAGGACAAATCCTAGCACCTCTGCGTCGATTTCAAAGACCTCAACAAGGCTTGCCCTAAAGACCCTTTCCCACTACCCCGCATTGACCAAATCATTAACGCGACTGCAGGACACGATTCTTTGTGTTTCCTTGATGCCTATTCCGGATACCATCAAATTAAGATGAAGGAATCAGATCAGGCCGCAACAGCGTTCATCACCCCTTACGACCCTTTCTGCTTCAATACTATGCCCTTCGGACTAAAAAATGCTGGGGCTACCTACCAGCTTATGATTCAAAGATGCTCGGAAAAACAAATCAGCAAAACAGTCGAAGCATACATGGACGATGTGGTCATCAAGACGAAGCGCGTCGAAACACTGGTGGACAATCTTCTCCTCACCTTCGATAACCTCTAGACATATGACATATGGCTTAATCCAGAAAAATGTGTCTTCGGAGTCCCAGCCGGAATTGAAGCAAACCCAGCCAAGATCCGAGCTCTATCATAATTGGCTATACCAACAGACCTAAAGCAGGTCCAAAAACTAGCAGGGTTCATTGCGGCATTAAGCCATTTTATCTCCAAGTTGGGAGAAAAAGCATTACCACTTTACAAGCTATTACGATGCACTGATAACTTTGAATGGACGAATGCTGCAACAGCCAGATTGGAAGAAATCAAGGCCCTACTTGCAAGCAACCCAATCCTAGCTGCCCCAGGTTTTGGCGAGCCTATGTTATTATACATTTCGGCATCTAACTAGGTAGTTAGTGTTGTACTCATCGCCGAACGAGGGGAAGAGGGACATAAATTCCCCACCCAAAAACCAGTCTATTATGTATCAGAGGTCCTTACACCATGCAAATCCCGATACCCCCACTACCAGAAGATAGCCTATACAGTCTTCATGGCATCTCGTAAACGGTGACACTACTTTCAAGAGTGTTAGATCACAGTGGCATCCGAAGTACCACTTAACGACATCATCAATAACAGGGACGCCACTGGCCGCATAGCTAAATGGGCCATCGAGATTTTACCATTCAAAATAATATACAAGCCACACCGGGCTATTAAATCCTAGGTGTTGGCCGACTTTGTCGCTGAGTGGACGGAAGCTGAACTCCCTAAAGAGTATAGTTCATACTCCAATTGGATGATGTACCTCAACGACTCCAAAATGCTGGCCGGATTGGGGGCCGGCGTAATCCTAACATCTCCTACCGGGGATACACACTACAAAAAAAAATACACTTCCGTGATGATACGTGTTTGTCACAGTAGGTCGCATTTTTTCTCATGCATGTACATCCATGACGATTTTATGACAGAATCAAGATAGTCATACCTGTGCTGCCGTAGAAGTGTTCCATGACATTACCAAAATTATCATCACGGAAGTGTCCACTTCCATGATGATAAATCGTTCGTCACAGAAGTGTTTTCGTCAAGGGTGACCGACACGTGGCATCCATTGTAACGGAACACCGTTAAGCTATCGGGTCGGGTTTTGGATCCAATAACCCATTAACAGCCCGGACCAATGGGGGTTTTCCATGTGTAAATTCATCATTGGCTAGAGAAAACACATGTCGGCTCATCATTGGGGCAGATATCATCCACTCATTGGACAGAAGGCGCCTATGATACGTCGACACGTGGCACGACCCAATAGAGGCCCATTCCTGTGAAAAGGCCGACCCGTTTGACTTGGTCAAAAGGTGGCGGGCTGGCCCATGGAAAGCCTGTTAACGACCTGTTCGCATATAGCCCATTTACAGCCCGCTAACCCAAGGCCCGTTACACCCTATCCGAATTAGGCCCAGTAGCGTCATCTCGTCCATCCAATATGATTCCAGCCATTTTTCACTTCTGGCCCATGTATGGCCCATGACGTCTTTCGGCCCATATGAGGCCCTTTGTAACTCTGGTCCCATTAACAACCCGTGGTGAAACTGGCCCGCAGTGAACAGTGTATCACTTTATACCCATTAACGACCCGTGGTGAAACTGGCCCGTAATGAACATCGTATCACTTTATACCCATTAACGGCCTGTTATTCCGTTGGGCCATTTCCAGCCCATGTTATCTTTCGGCCTTCGCAGAGCCCATTTACTCTTGGGCTCATTTCCAGCATTCGTTTACATACGGCCCATTACTGTCATTTTTTGCTTGTGGGCTAAATTCAGCCCGAGGTTATAGTCGGCCCGTTTTGTGTCCCATTAATACGTTGGGCCGTTTTCATAGTGTCATCAAATACGGCCGATTAACGACGGCCTGTTATGGTCGGCCCATGAACAGACGATTCCAACTCTAGCCCATTTACGGCCTTAATGCGCTCTATTATTGGCCCATGTTTGGCCAACCGATCATACGACCCGTAGAAGGCCGATTGATGATACGTCCCATAGAAGGCCCATTGTGTCTACGACTGATATAAGGCCCATTGTTTCTACGACACGTAGAAGGCCCACTGTTTCTACGGCCCGTAGGAGGGAAATGGTAACTACAGTAAATATGTAGCCCATGGTTATTGTGGCCTAGTTTTAAAAAATAGATTATTGCGGCCACTAGCAAACCGCGGAAAAAGAATTGCACTGACTACAAGCAAAGAAATAAACAATACAATAAGGAAGTAAATAAGCAAGCAACTTACGCTAGGCTATCACGACTATTACACATATTACATCCACTGTGCATCAAAGTTCGCCACCAGTGCAAATATAGGGAACACAACAGCATATAAACGCCACAGCAAAACAAGTCCAGAACTGAAACCACTTCAGAAGAGCTCAAGAAACAATATCCTGGGTACCCATAATGCTGGCAGGATACTTAGCAAGCTTATTAACTTTCTCTTGTTTGGCGCTTAAGTCCTCCAGCACTTGTTGTTGCCCAGCAAGTATGCATCTGAATTCTGCAGGGACTTCCTCAGTCCTTTGGCTTCCTGTCGCATAACATCTGATCGATGTCTTTCAACTTGAAGTTGAGACTCAAGAAGCCGAACTGATTCAGGCAACGAGTTCGAAGAGCTGGTGCCAGCAGTAGTAGCCAGTAACTCGAACACTACATCAAGACAGGACTTTGGGGTTGTCTCAGTGTCTTCAATATAGTTTTTATCAGCTTTCTTGGAAACCAACAGGGATGTCTCACTATCTTGAACCTTATCTGCGTTACTTCCTTTACCATTGCATAACGTGGTACTCTTCTCCAATATTTTATCCGCGTTCTAAAAGAGAAACAAACAAACACATCACAAGTTTACAATGTAGTATATGAGACTCATTTTGGTAAACCAGTTCAGTAGTAAGGTGGACAGGATAACAACATGAAACAAACATATATCTATGTAGTATGGTCACTGTATGGTCTATGTCATTCTAGTTTATGTTGCCAAATCAAGATAGATACAATTCGAATCATATCTATTTAAGACAAAGCAGCATGGACAGAATATAAGTGTGGGGAACTACACAGCAATAACAACACTTGTAATGTGCATGGCATGAGAACATAACTGTTTATTCAATTGAAACTGAAATCAACATAGAGCAAGTTACAACAGCAAACAACCAAACATGTTAAAGAAATATGTTTAAAACATACCTGTTGCGCCATTGGAGCTTCAATTGCATCCTTCAAATTTGAAATTAGTTGGTATGAGTAAATATAGTGATGCAAGAGAAAAGTAGTATGAACCATATCTACGGAACCTGGCCTGAGAACAATTCTTCTTCTGCTTTAAGGGTTGACTTGGGGTTTGGAGTGGTGGTCCTCGTGCTTTGGGCACTTCAGTTGCCTTACTAACTGCTCGTGTTTGAGTGCTCTGTGGTGGAGACGGTGTTGTGTCAACGGGAACTGGGTGTCTATCTGCTGGGGTTGGGGCTAGAAGGGGTGTAGCTGGTTCTCTGTCCAACTGGTAGGGGTACGATCTGCATGAGTGTGGGTTATGTGTGGTGGGGCTAGTTCTTGGGCAAGTACAACCGTGGTTCTATCTGCATCGACAGGTAGCACGATCTTTTCTGAAGACCGTGTTTTTACTCCCACATATACTGCCATCACTCCCTCCAATTTAAATGGCTGATAAACAAGAAAAGTAATTGAATGTACAAACATCGTAAGATAGACAGGTGCAACGGATAGCAGGGAAGAAAACAGGGCATGAAATAATTCACATTTATGTTGTCTAACCAAACAGAATAGCAGGACATAATTTCACATATATGATGGCTAATTAAACAGGATATCATGACATAATTTCACATGTATGATGGCTAACTAAACATGATAGAATGACATACTTCAAAATATGATGACTATGTAAACAGGATGACATGATATAACTATACGATGTGTCTATTAAAGTGGTTGGCATGCCATAAATCACAAATATGTCATCAATGGAAACATGATTGCATGATATAATTCACGAATAGAATGACATAATTGAAAATATGATGACTATGTAAATAGGATGAGATGATATAACTATATTATGTCTTTAGAAAATGGGTTGGCATGCCATGATTCAGATACATGCTGTCTATGTAAACATCATGTCATGACATAATTCAAATATATGATTTATATACTAAGGAAGTGAGTAGAGGGCAATCGCATATATGATGTGTCAACTAAGGAGATGGCATTCAATATTGTGTATATGATGTAAAAACTAAGCATTGCAATACAACATATGCATGAAATGAGTAATATAACCCTCCCAAGTTTGAGCATACACCTCAGGGGGATAATAGGACTGGTCATCTGCCTTTGAATCCTCATCTGAAGAGCTATCTGTAACCAGCAAGATATCTGCTTCAGCAGGTAGCATTGTCTGCTCTGAAGACCTTGTTTTCACTCCAGATTTCTCCATCACCAATTCAAATGGCTGATGCACAGGAAGAGCAGTTGAATATAGAAAAATTGTCGACAAAAGCAATGAGAAATACAGAAAAAGGGCGGCATGGTATAATTCACATATATGACGCTTGCCTAAACAACATGACATTGCATAATTCACATACATAATGCCTTGCAACAAGATAATATTGCATAATTCGCATATATAATGTCTTGCAACAAGATGACATTGCATAATTCACATATATGGTAATTAGACACTAAACAGGTCGCATTCACACAAAGCATGTCTAAACTAAGCAAATGACATAGCAATGCAAGATACCATATGCATGATATGAGCAACATAACCCTGCCAAGTTAGAGCATGCACCTCGGGGGGGAAATATGACTGGTCATCTGTCTCTGAATCCTCCTCTGAGGAGGTATCGATAACCAGCAAGACATGCGCTTCGTTAGATAGCATTGCCTGCTCTGAAGACATTGTTTCCACTCCAGATTTTTCCATGACCGTGCCGAACGGCTGATGCACAGGAAGAGTAATTGAGTGTACTAAAATTGTTGACAAATTTAACATGTAATAAAAAAATGATGGCATGATATAATTCACATATAAGATGACTGGCTAACCAGGGCGGCATTGCAAAATTCACATATATGATGCCTGGCTAAACAAGATGGCACTGCATGATTCACATATACGATAAAGAAACTAAATAGATGGCATTGACACAAAGCATGTCTAAACTAAGCAGATGACATCTTTAATGTATACAGTAAGCAATGCAAGGCACCATATGCATGATATTACCAACATCAGCATGCCAAGTTACAGGGAAGACCTCATGGGGTAAAATAGGAGTGCTCTTCTCCTTCTGAATCCCCCTCAGAACAGTTATCTTCCTCTTCATTATGATCCGAAATGGGTGGAGGGGGGCTGCCTTTGCGCCCACCTGTCGGTGGGAACAACACCAATGTGATCACTGGAATCCCTACTACAGTTGTGCGGCGCGAGGATCGTGAGAAGAGCGGGACTACTAGACAATACAAAGGGGATTTACCCAGTTTCAGGCTGCAAAGATGCGTAAAACCCTACGATCCTGCTTTGGTGGATGTATTTAGTGTTCTTGAGCTCTTGAACTAGCTCTGGGTGCTGCTAGGTTCGAAAGAGCCGAATCCCTCTCCAGTGCGCCATGGGCCTCCTTTTATGGCGAAAGGGGCTGCCACAGTGGCACACAGGAGGTGGAAAGTGCTACAGTGCTGTGAGCTTATCGCTGGTATTACAGGACAAAGCGCATTTAATGCGAGGCTTAGGTGTCCCTTCACTTTATCGGAGACGGGGGCGAGGCCCGTCCCATTCGTCGCCGCTCATCCTTGCTTCGACACGCACCCTGGCCAGCGGTGCATGCGGTGCCATGTAGGCAGGCAGGCAGCTGTGGTGGCGCGGTGGTGGAGCCTCCAGGAAGGGATGCATGTTGCCACGCAGGTGCCTTCCCAGCTGGTTGGGTTGGCAGCTGCATGCGAATGGCGATAGAGACTTGGCTGGCATGGGCCTGGCAGTGGCCATGCTGGCGCGCTTGGCGAGGGCCTTGTCGGGTGGCCCGGCAAGGGTCTTGCCGTGGTACGCTGGCATCCCTGGCAAGGATCTTCCCGGGGGTCTTGTGGGTTTCTTCGGTGAGGATCTTGGTGAGGATTGTTGCCTTCCCATCCTCACTTGATCTTGACTATTCTTTGTCTTCACAAAGATCTGCATGCCACCACGGAGGTGCCTCCCGAGCCTTGTCCCAATGCATTTGTTAGCTTTGGTGGGCTCAAAGGTGGCTCACTCAGTTGGTGTGGGCGAGCTGCACCGGCAAGGGTCTTGCCGGAGCCGCTGAGGCTGCCCCGGCAAGGGTCCTTGCCGGGGAAACCTGCTTCGTCCATCCGATCTTTGTGGCCTTGGTCCTTGTCCTTGCTTTGTTTGTCTTGTGCCTTTGGCTTCTCTCTGGCTTCCCTTTCCTACCTTGTTATGCGTGGCTGCGGCGGGTGGTTCTGACTGCTCGTGCACAAGTAAAGGGGTCAAAAGCAGAGCCCCTACTTTTGTGCACCGACAGGAGCCCCCGGGCCTGGGCCATACATAAGCGCGACACATTGTTGGGCCAGGTCCAAAACGGTGTGCGGGCAGTTGGGGGTGGATTTTACCGCGCCCACTGCTTCGTCTGCTGCGCTTCCCCACGACTCACGTTGAACGCGCAACGTGGGGGTCGTGTGCGCGCGTGACGTGGGAGGCATGCGTGGGACACCGTTCGCACGCATGCGTCGTATCGCAGTTTATGGGAAAGGAGGCAGCCCGCGCCTTCCCCATAAAAAGGAATAGTCGCGGGCGCGCTGCTCACTTTTACCCTCCCCTTGCGCCTCTCTCCAATCTCAGAACCGCCGCCCCCTTTCTCCCTTCTTCTCGCGCCTCTCTGCCCTCGCCCATCGCCGTCATGCTTCCGCCATCCTCTGCTTTTTCGCTTCTCGCAGCCGCCATGGCGCCTAAGTCCACCAAGAGCAAGGGAGTGGTGAAGGACGCCGGCGTGTCGGAGCAGCCGGAGAGCGAGCTGGTGGCACAACGGGCGCAGTCCGCCTACTTCCCTCGACGGTCGACGTGCCCGAGCTTCGGGAGATGTTCAAGGACCTGTGGGGAGTGAAGATGGGGGGAGAGAAGACGGGGCATCCAGCCATGCACATTGTCCCTGCCAGCGTCGGGCCCTCCCCACATCGGTACCCCTTCTTCGTCCACTATTTCTCCCGCGGGCTCTGTCCCCCCTTTTTGATTTCTTCAAGGACATCATGCACACCTGTGGCTTCCGCCTCTTGGATTTCACCCCGAATGCCGTGGCGTGTATGGCTCTCTTCGCACATCTTTGCGAGGGCTTCGTCGGGGTGCATCCCAGCACGGTGCTCTTCCGCCATTACTTCTCCCCTCGCATCCAAAAAGGGGGCGCCATTGCTGGCTGCATCGCCTGGATCCCGAGGGCCAAGGGGGCATACCCGGAAGGCGCCATGAAGGAGAGGTGGGAAGAATGACGGAGCTGGTGGTGCTGGATTGAGGAGGAGGACCAGCCGGAATTATGTGAGGTTCGCCAGAAGCCGCCGGTCCGCGGGGGCGATTGGGGCGATGTCGATGCTGACCACCAGGATTCTTCGGCTCACCCAGGCCGGGCTCACCCTCGAGATGATCGGGGCATACTTCATCCTCCGCCGAATTGCCCCTTTGCACGACAAGGGGAGGCCGGCCTGGCTCTTCGTGAACACCGCCGACATCATGAGGCTCCACCCCGGCCTCGACAACAACCTGACGGTGCTGAGGCACGCCCATCTCTGCCAACGGATCTTCCAGCTCGAGGTTGATGACGAGGGCGAGGTCGAGCGGTCCGGCAAGCTTGCCAGGGCCGCGCGAAGGCCGGCAAGGTCGACAAGGAGCCCGTATTCAAGCTGCCGACGGGAGTGGTCCTGCTGAGCAACAACTCTCGCCGGAACAAGATCATTGCCATGATGCCGCTCTTAAACACGCATGGCCTTGACCCAAACTGGGTTGAGCCGGATGGGCTCATGGTGCCGGAGTTCTTCGACACCTTGCATGAGGTCTACATCACTGCTAAGCCGCGGCTTATCAAGGACACCTCTCCGGCGGAGCTGGATTATATGACCGCCAGGGTGGAGGAGGCGAGGCTTGCCGAGGAGGAGGCAAAGCTCGTCAAGGAGGCTGGCAGCACCGGCGGCGTGGTGGACAAGGCCGTGGCGGAAGCGGAGGAGGGGGAGCTCACCCGGTGGGCAGCAGCCGCTAGGGAGGCCAGCGGCGTCGCCATCGGGGCTCCCCTCATTGAAGACGCTGCCGATGGGTCGTCGTTGGAGGAGGGCGAGGAGGAGAGGACCGCGACTGTCGATCCCCCGATCACCGGAAAAAGGCGGGTCTTGCAGCGGGCCACCTCCGGTGAGCTGGTCCGCCTCGACCGGGCCGTGCAGCTGCGGCAAGCCCAAGAAGCGCCCGTGCGCCAGACGAGGGCGGTGGCGATGAAGAAACAGCGAAAGCCGTGGCGTCGAAGAAGAAGGCATCTGCTTCTTCGTCATCCAAGCATGCCCGGATGCCGTCGCCTCCCCCCTCGCTGGCAAACATCGGCACGGGGATTGCGTTTGACTTCGGGCCTCTCAGCCCGGAGAAAGAGCGTGGGCCTCTCATCTTGGAGAGAAAAAGGAAAGCAACAGAGGAGGAGGAGGAAGAGAATGAAGAGTAAGCTTCTGCTTTCCTCCGTCATTCCATACACTCCCCCTGATGGCGTTTCTCACTTGTCTTCATCTTGTAGGGATGTGGAGACGCTGGCCCAGAGAATAAAGAGGGCCAGAATTTCGGCGAGTGGCCAGCCCCCGGCAGGCACCTCCAGTACGCCGCTGGTGGTGTCGAGCAGCCCGGACAGCAGTCCCCAGCCCAACCCCCAGCGTGAGTCCACCACCCATCCTCTATCAATGTGCGTCATGTGCGATGCTTCAGTGTTAACCGTGCCGTGGATGCAGGAGAGGAGCAGCACCAAAGGGAGCCACAGAGGGCTTCTCTGATAGTGCCGCCTCCATCAACTACACCGCCCCAAGGGGCGTCCCCGGCAAGGGCACCAACCACCGAGGTCGTCCACACGGAGGAGGGGGAGGAGAACGCAGGCGCCGGTGGCTTTGCCTCGACGCCAGACCTTGATGGAGAAGGGTCTTCCGCCTCTCAGCCCGGCACGTGTAAGCCATTCGCTCTCCACTTCTGCTTGTGTTCTTTCTTTCTTCTTTTCCTTACTGGCTTTCGATCTTGGCTCCGCCCTATCTCTTTCTTGTCATCCAGACCCCTCCTCAGAGGATGTCGACACCACCATCAAGGACGTCGCCGCGGATGCCGCGGCGGAGGCGGAGAAGATTGCTGCCGAGGAGGGTGCCAAGGGGCCCACCGAAGAGCCCGGCAAGGGGCCTGCCGGGGAGGCCGGCAAGGCCGCTGCCGAGGAGGTGGCGTTCGACGACCTGCCCTCCTCCTCTGCTGCCTTTGGCCCCAGTAGGTACCTGAGGGTAAGCGACGACCTCTTCATCCATCTCCTCGGCGCGTCGAGTACCAGGGCTCCCTTTGAGGGAGAGGTGTTTGACGAGGAGGCGCTTGCCGTCGCTGGGCTCGAGGTCGTCGATGAGCCGGGAGTTGGTGGCGCCGGCTCCCAGGAGGAGGAGCTGCTCCAGGCCATGGGTGCCAGCTTCCGGAAGCTTCAGGCGCTCCATCGCGTCCGCCTGGACAAGGCCAAGTCCAGGACGGCGGTGGTGGAGAAGACTGGGGAGGACTTTGGAAGGCACGTCGCCGAGGCGCAAGACTGGTTCCGCTAGGCCCAGGACGAGCTGAAGGCCGCCCAGGGCGAGCTAGCCAACCGTGAGGTGGAGCTCGCCCTGAAGCTGGCCGACGTCGAGAAGGCCCAGGAGATGGCGAAGAAGTTGGCCGACGAAGCCGAAGCCGTGCGGACCCAGCATGAGGCCGTGCTGAAAACCCAGGAAGCGGACCTTGCCGCGCACAAGGAGAAGCTTGCCGCCACGCTCCGCGGCAAGGACGAAGAGGTGGCCAAGCTTGTCCTGTAGCAGACCCACATGCTGGAGCAGAGGCATCGGGAAGGACTCAACGCCCAGGCTCAGGCCCACGCCGGCAGGGTGAAGGAGCTGGAGGGGCAAGCTCTGGAGAATAATACGCTCAACAGCGCTCTGACGGTGGCGCAGGGCGAGGTCATCAGCAAGGCCGGAGAACTCTCCGAGGCCAAAAACTCCATCAGCGACCTCAAGCTAAAGCTGGGAGCTCTCGAGAAGATGCTGTCGGAAGCCAGAACCCGGGAGGGGATCCTGACCAAGGAGCTGGCGACGGAGAAGCAACGGCGGATAAACAAGACCGCCAACCTCGAGGACCACGTGGCGGGCGAGAAGCGTTGGCTCGAACGCCTTCCCGTCGTTGCAAACTCGGCCACCGATCATCTGGCCCTTATGGGGATGCCGGAGATGAGCTACGCCCCAGAGGCGAACCTGAGCCCCAACACCAACTTGACCATATACTTCGAGAAGGTCGTCGGCGCCCTGAAGCGGCTTCACTCCAACCGGGCGTCCTCCCTGGCCGAGGAATCCCGGATACTCTGCCGGGGACCATGACCAGGGTGCTCACCAAGATTGCGCACTGGCACCCAGACCTCGACTTCGGAGCTGTGCTGAAGAGCTTGCCGGACGATCCCGACCTCGCGGCGCTCAATGAGCGTATCTAGCCCATCCTCAGCCACATCGACAAAATCAAGAGGTTGGAGGGCCACCGCTGGGACTAGGCATCCTGTTCTCCGTCGCCGCTGTAGGTTCATGACCAAGAGAATGTTATCTTCACTTAGAATCGCGGCGGCAATTTGTGTAATATAACTCTGCAGTGCCCCTGAAACTATGCATGTTATTTTCCTGTTCAATTTTCCTGTGTATGTCCACCCCACGTCGACTGGGTAGGCTCGCTGGCACATAAACCCAGGGCGGCGCATTGAGGATGGATCCTCATTAGCCTGCTAGGTGTGCTTGTTGCCAGGCAAGCACCTTACCACCCTTGGCACGGCCGCTCGATCTGTCGAGCTTGACTCGAGTCAGAACCGAGAGCGTTGCCGATGGCGAAAGGCTACCTTGCCGCTCTCGACGCGGCCGCTTGGACTATTGAGCGGACTCGAAACAGAACAAGGGCGTTGTCGATCGCAGGAGGGCCCCTCCGCGTACAGGCTCTCCATACACAGTCCAAACCGTCGAGGATAGTAACCTCATATCAAAGGAAAAAAACTTAAAATTCAGCATGACTTAGCTCTCCCGTCGCTCCTTCGGCGTCCTTCGCGCCAACGGGCAACGCTACCTTCTCTGCAGGATCTGTGACGATGATGAACTGCTAGGCCTTCCACTGGACCCGATTCTCACAATTGCGCCCCCTACCTGGAGCGCCAAAGATGTCGGTGGGAAACTATACCTATGGGATCACTGGAATCCCTACTACGGTTGCAGGGCGCGGGGATCGTGAGAAGAGCGGGACTAGTAGACAAAACAAAGGGGATTTACCCAGGTTCGGGTAGCAAAGATGCTTAACACCCTACGATCCTCCTTTGGTGGATGTATTTAGTGTTCTTGAGCTCTTGAACTAGCTCTGGGTGCTTCTAGGTTCGAAAGAGCCGAATCCCTCTCCAGTGCGCCATGGGCCTCCTTTTATAGGCGAAAGGGGCTGCCACAGTGGCACACAGGAGGTGGAAAGTGCTACAGCGCTGTGAGCTTATCGCTGGTATTACAGGACAAAGCGCATTTAATGCGAGGCTTAGGTGTCCCTTCACTTTATCGGGGACGGGGGCGAGGCCCATCCCGTTCGTCGCCGCTCATCCTTGCTTCGACACACGCCCTGGACAGCGGTGCATGCGGTGCCATGTAGGCAGGCAGGCAGCTAAGGTGGCGCGATGGTGGAGCCTCTAGGAAGGGCTGCATGTTGCCACGCAGGTGCCTGCCCAGCTGGTTGGGTCGGCAGCTGCATGCGAACAGCGGCGGATACTTGGCTGGCATGGGCCTGGTAGTGGCCCTGCTAGCGCGCTTGGCGAGGGTCTTGCCGGGTGGCCTGGCAAGGGTCTTGCCGTGGTGCGCTGGCATACCTGGCAAGAATCTTGCCGGGGGTCTTGTGGTTTTCTTCAGTGAGGATCTTGGTGAGGATTGTTGCCTTCCCATCCTCACTTGATCTTGACTATTCTTTGTCTTCACAAAGATCTGCATGCCACCACAGAGGTGCCTCCCAAGCCTTGTCCCAATGCGTTTGTTAGCGTTGGTGGTCTCAAAGGTGGCTCACTGAGCTGGTGTGGGCGAGCTGCCCCAGCAAGGGTCTTTCCGGGGCCGCTGAGGCTGCCCCGGCAAGGGTCCTTGCCGAGGAAACCTGCTTCGTCCATGCAATCTTTGTGGCATTGGTCCTTGTCGTTGCTTTGTTTGTCTTGTGCCTTTGGCTTCTCTCCGGCTTCCCTTTCCTGCCTTCTTATGCGTGGCCACGGCGGGTGGTTCTGACTGCCCATGCACAAGTAAAGGGGTCAAAAGCAGAGCCCCTACTTTTTTAGGCCGACACCACCATGGAGCGACGTCTGCATGAAATTTTATTGCCACGCAAGGCTCGTCTTTTTTTCTCTACATGATCAGTTCCACTGTGTACAATAACTGGCATGCATAGGAATAAAACATAGTGAGATTATGTAAGGAGTGCATGCACAAATCCAGAGTGATGGTAGCAAACTATGGATAGACCCAAAACCAATGATAGCAGGCAGATAATAGCTTTAGTTAAAAAATACAGATAATGGCTCCTTTACTGTTTGTTTACACCCAACATGAAACTCAAAGTAGACACCCGAGATTAACTAGATAGTACTGACTGCTGCCCCAATATGTACCCCACAACCATTTAAAAACTCAAGTTTCAGCATTAGTTTGGACCTGACTCGGAGTCTAAGGTGAACACGACGATAGTGTAGCATGTCATCATATTAAGCGACGCATAATGTAAGCAGACACGGAAGAGTGCAACCTCTCTCGCGGACCCGTGTAGTCCTCAAGGTCATCTGCTCAGTTGATGATGGTAATGTAGTTGTCGTGGCTGCCGGCGGCGGGGAAGAAGATCTGAAGCGGCGAAAGACAGTCTGGAGAGCGGATCCCTGTTGTGGTGAACCCTTTCGTTGTTGGAGCAGCTGAGATGGGGTGGAACACAGCGCCGCAGGAGCAGGACAAACCACACAAGGTTTTTCATTGACACATATCTGTAACAGAAGTAATTGAGTAAAGGCTTGTTTGAATTTGAGGATTCTAACACTGCAGGGATAGGAAATAGACAGGAATAGGATAGGAATGTACGTGCAAAACAGAGAATGTAAAAACACAGGATTTCTGCCAATCTGGGTGTTTGATTCACAACAATTAGAAGATCACAGGATGCAAAAAAGCATGGTGAGATTAAGTCAAACCACAAGAAAATTTACGGTTATAATGCTATTATGCTACTATCTCTTAATCTTGTGCTTGATGAATAGGAATATGAAAAGGAGGACAAGTGGAAATTAGAATTCCTACCGTTTTTCTTTCAAGGAGACACTAAAGGAACAAATCCTATAGTTTTCCTTTGCACCAAATTCATGAAAAGTAGTACCATAGGAAACTTTCCAATTCCTATGTTTTTCATTCACTTTTCCTTTCAAGCACTGGCGATTCTAGTAGGCAGGCTTGCGCAAGGAAAATCCTACACTAAAAAAATGCTTTTGTGCCACTTCTATTACTTTCGACCCAGGCCACTGCCATACTAGCTCAATTCCCAGGCCCATCGACAAATGCAGAGCTCAAATGCGCAGAGATAAATAATGATGGCGTTCAAGAGAGTCCACCATGGATAGCTAAGTTGCCTGGTACCTCACTGCTTGTCATATAGTAGGATAAAATAATCGTATTTCCCATTACTACGAGTGTTCAGTGGACAATATATATAACATGTAGAGTAAAAAAGAGATGCAACAAGTGTACAACCTCTTTGGCGAAGCCATGTTGATCTCAGCGTGATTGGGTTGGCCGGTGAGGATGCTCTGGCTGACTTGGGTATCGGAGGAGGGGAGGAAGATCTTAGGCATCTGGAGATAGAGCCTGAGGTACTACTCCGCTGTGATGGAGGGTTTCGTCGTTGGAGCAGCTCCGATGAGTTGTACGACGCCGAGGCTGAAGCAGGACAAGAGAGACAACGTTAACCTGAGTGGAATTATAATAGCATCTCCAATACATGACGTAAAATACATAACCACCAAGTGCTAGATGTAAAATACATCAGCCGCTCATCTCTGAACTTAACTGTCGAAACTGAACTTAACTATCGAAACTGAATTTTGCTGTCGAAACTGAATTTTGCTGTCCAAACTAAACGCACTAGAAAGGTGAGGCTACAGGTCGGTTGACTGCCTTTTTCATCTCTGGTCAGTCGATTTTGCAGCCGTTGGATACGAAATCAAGTGCCTGTAGTTCATCTTCAACCCCCACCCCCTGAGCCGCCAGCCACCACGGGCGAAACAGCAGCCCCCCGCCGCCCCGCCTGTCCCGAAAACACTCCCCACCGCCAGTCTACCACCGCCCCGGCCATCCCTGTAGGCCCCCCCGTGCCAAGATTTTTCTTCGGCGATCCCCACGCCACCGCCCCGCCAATGTCCCGCCACCGCCGGTGACCACCGCCGTCACCCTGAGCCCTAAGATAGATAGTGGGGTACCTCTCCAGCGAGCCATCCTCCCCGCTGCGGCTGGTTCTTCCTTCACCCCGGCGAGCCCCCCCATCCCTTGAAAATCGACTGACCCAAAAGTGGATTCAGTCGGCTGAAGTGTAGCTAAATTGGAGTAGCATCGCAAGCAAGAGCAAGAGCGAGAGCAGCAGCGCGAGCAAGAGCAATAGCAAGAGCAGACCTGGCAGGGAACCGAGAGCAAGAGCAGAGAAGTAGCGCGAGCGAGAGCTAAAGCAGCAGCAACTCCTACTGATGTGGGCGTCGCCGCCGAGGGAGCGACACCATGGAGGAAGTGGCCGGTGACGCCACCGTGGATGGAGCCGCGCCGTGTGGGCTTGGGACTGAGCACCGACAACACCATGAGATCGAATCAAGAAGAAAATGCGGCGATTAGTGTACAACCTCTTTGGTGGCGCCGATTAGGCCGCAGCTTCATCCGTGGAAACAGTGATGATGATGCTCTTCCGGTGGTGCAGGTGAAGACGGCGGTGTGGGAATGGAGGTGGCGCGAAAGACGAGGGGAACGTCGGGGCAGTTCCTTGGAGGTGGAGGACGGGGTGGCTGAACCGGCGGTACGACGAGATCGATGATGGATCCTCATCTGGTACGATGGATGAGGGACGTCAAGGTGTTGTTGTGGACGACGTCGTCAGGGAAGAGGCTCCGGCTGGGTGGTGGACGGAGCAAGGTGTGGGGCTTCGTTGCGGGTTTTCGCTGCCTCGGTGTACGAATGAGTGGGCGGATGGGATGGCAGTGGGCAACCATGGCTTAGGGACGCGCTTGTCCGAAATGTGGGGTAAGTTACAAAAGTACCCCCACCGATTTGAGGCGGTTCTTTCGGTTCAGGGGTACCACGGGCATTTTGCGTGTCGGGATTTCACAGGAGGTGGGAGTTTTCGCGCGCGTTGTAGTTTCGGAATAGCAAGGCGCGGGTTGAGATGGTGGGAGTTGTCGGAGCACAACGAGACAAAGATATATCTTAACGATTTCGGGCTAACAAGGCGCGGGTTCAAGAGGCGGGAGTTTCGCAGCACGATAGACAAAGACACTAGCTTGAATTTTCGGCACAACAAGGCGCGGCTTGAAATTTCGGGAGAACAAGCTTAACATGTACCCAAAAAAAGAAGACAATTTACACCTCAACACGCACAACACACACACAAACACCATTTAGAGTAGAGTAAGGTACACGTGCATTGCACGCATGAGATTTGGTAACCAAATTATGAATAAATACCACATTATAGCATGTAAGCTTTGAGTCATATATGCATGATGTAGATGTTCGTTTAGTTCTTCTAGTTCATTTCATTCAAAATCATCTAGTTTTTATAAGAAAGCTAATCTATTTTAAGATTCATGGAATTGTGCGTTGTAAGACATAAAGTAAAAACAAATAATGGCAAATCATGTAGAAAAACATTTGGGCAATTCTGATACGGAAGATTCTAGAACAAAGAAGAAGTGATTGTGTTTTGATGTTTGTGCATTGTGCTTAAGTTCAACCATGGAGTCTTCTGGATTATACATGTGGCGAAATCTGGTGGAATCTAGATGATATCCAACGGTCAGTAGTGCTCAAATTTGCCATCTTTGGACCATCGGATTCACCTCATCCAGCGACCATCTTTCAAAGTTAAAGTTACCCACACACAATATAAAAAAATATAAAATATAATATATATAGGGGTATAGATATAGATATGTGATGCGAAAGCCACCCATCATCTCCAATTAGAATAGTGTGTCCATGCACGGATGCGATGTGGCCAAATGATGTCTACCATCGGTATCTCAAATTCAAATCAGTCTGACGTTGTTCAATGTGTATACATTACAACATGCTCGTTTCCAAACCACACCGCACAAATCTCCGTTATATTCGTGCATGCATGGGTTTCAAACATCAGGATCTCTTATTCAAATATTTGAATTCAACTTTACATTGATTATGACCTCACCTAGTCTTTTACACCCACACAGTCATTTTCTCTTTATAATTGTACCACTAACTTTCTCTCGTGCATGCATGCACACACACTACCAGTCGGCATTATCCATCGCACACATGCAATCTTTTTCTTCAGGTCGGTCTCCCATGAAGGCACACACCCACACACATCCCCCTCTCCATCATATCGGGCATTCTTTATCTCTCATGCGTGCACGCGCAACGATCGATGTTCCTCTATGTATGTGTGTATATAGCTAGGTCTTTCATAGTTTTCCACACAAACTGATCAATCGATATATCCAGTGAGGTCTCACCCTCTTTCCCACATCCACACCGGTCAATCTATACCTCTCTATATAGGATTAACATATATAGCTAATACACCCACATTAATTATATATCCAACGTCCCCTCTCACCATCCATGCATTCCGCGTCATCTCTGAGACACGCGCACAATGGCGAAGACAGGGGGCAGTAAGGGCCGTAGCCCCCCCTAACATCACTCTATATCGAGGCTAATATGAATGTGATCATTAGACAATTGCTGCTAAAAATGGTTTAAGTTCATGAATTGACCCTCCTCGTAAAGGATTAGCAATGCTTGGCCCCCTAGCTCATTTATTTTTCATGGCTCCGCCACTGCATGCAACAGCGCATGTTCTCGCCCCCTCTCTCTAAATATCAATCTCGCACTTGTGCATTCCTTCTAGTCTCCCTCCACACGGCCCCTCGCACCATCTTCTAGCCCTCCACCGGATTTTGCCACATGTACAATTTAGCAGACTCCATGGTTGAACTTAAGCATATTGCACAAACCTCAAAGCAACAGTGGTTCTCTTTTGTTCTAGAATCTTCCGTATCATAACTGCCCAAACTTTTTTCTAGTTGAATTTCCATTATTTGTTTTTACTTCATGCTTTACAATGCAGAATTCCATGAATCATAAAATAGATTAAGGGCTTCTTTGATTCAAAGGATTCTCAAAGGAATTTTGGAGGATTCTAATCCGTAGGAGTTTTTCCTATCTAGGTTGTTTGATTCGTAGGATTGTAAACCATAGGAATTTTTATGATTCATTTGCACTAGATTTCATAGGAAACATCCCATCCAGTCAAACCTCTTTGAAAGAATTCTGCGTTTTTCTATGCACAATCAAACACTCGTACAATCCTACGATTCAAGATGACATTCCACTATAATCCCATGTTTTTCCTATTCCCACCTTTTGGAAATCTTACGAATCCAAGAGGCCCTAGCTTTTTTATAAAAACTAATTGATTTTGAATGAGATGAACTATAAGAATTAACCGAAGGTCTACATCAGGCATATATGACTCAGAGCTTACATGCTATAGTGTGGTATTTATTCATAATTTGGTTGCAAAATCTGATGCGTGCAATGCACGTGTACCTTACTAGTACTTCGAGTATGTGCAAAACACGTAAATTAGAATTCCAATGGCACACTACATTCATGAAGCCACGTGGCACATGTGGAGGCATTGTCGTGACCTCCTTGTGTGGATTGATCACAGTGACGGGTTGTTGGTTCCAGAAGAATGTACTCGTCCTCCCTGAGCCATACTGTCAGTACATGCACGAACTGAAGATGTGCACGCATGCCATGCACGCACTCATTCCCTCGCACGCACACGCAGGTACACGGGCGGACGCAATTTTGTAGCAAGATCCACCCATTGTGATAATTTGACGCGTGTAAAGTCGTTCACTTCATTGATGGTCAATTAATAAAGCGCATGCAAATTGAGTGGACGTGAGGGCGGAAGAAAGACATTACTACTCCACTGCGCGCATGCGAGTAGTTAAATCATGGGTTGCTAGTAGTACTTCCATTGGTCTCCTTCGTATTTTGTGCCAATTTTTGACAGTAACATAATATTTACGCATTTGAGCAGTGTAGTCTACTTGAAATTTATGTTCCACTAAACTCATCGAGCGCCGTTTCGGGCCTCGAAACCAAAACCATCAATTAATCTTTACCTTGTTCCCATCCCATTCGAAAGCCTGCTCGCACCTACTAGTACGTACCAAACCTGAACATGTTCCCACTATGCAGGTATTAGTACTAGTGCTAGTACTTAGATTATAAAAAGGGGAACTACCTAACCGAAAATTACTCTATCTTTCCTCCTCATAAGTGCTTCTTCTTCGTCCGTCCTTGCCATGGCCGGTGAGCAGAGCTCTAGGTCGAGAACTACTCGTAACAAGGTAGCGGCAACCAAGGCTGTATAAAAAAAAGAGGGCTCGCCGCCATGCGGAGACCTCGAAAGATCTCTCACGGGCAGGCGATGGCTCCCAGGAGCGCCCTAGCCACGGAGGCGAACATGCTGAGCCAGCGATGCTGGAGTCGTTATCCCTCGATGGCATGCTCGATCAGCTCAATAAGCGCCTCAATAAGCGGAAGGAGTTCATCCAAGGCTTGGTGGAGCTGCTGAAGGAGAGCCTCGACGTCATGCCCGCTGAGCTCAATAAGCAGGGGGAGTTGACCGCCGGCTTGGTGATGCCGCTGAAGAAGAGCATTGCCTCGGAGAAGAAGGTGACCGGTGAAATCCTGCAACTTTAGGACGACAAGGTGAAGCTCTGCCACGAGATCGACCTGTTGAAGGAGAAGAACGCCGGCTGGAAGAAGCTGCATGAGAATAGTAGTTCCTCGATGAAGATGCTGCAGGCCCTCATCATGGAACAGAAGGAGGAGTTGGCGAAGCTTCGCATCGAGCATCCGGCTGCTGTCAAGGTACGTAATGCGGTCGTGGAACATGTGATGAAGGATCGCGTCGAGAAATCCCGCGTCATGGACAAAATGAAGAAGATGGCAGAGGAGACACGCAAGGAGATGGAGGTCGTGGAGGCGATGAAGAAGCAATTACGACTCTGCGGCGAATTAGATTATTTGGGGTGATAATCTTCCTTCTTCTTTTGCTCCTGTGTTTCATCTTTTGCTTCAGGTGTTTCGCCGCATATGTCACGTTCTCTGCGAGGCATGAATAGAACAATGCTTTTTTTGAGGGAATGAATAGAACAATGCTAACAATGAGATGACTAGCAAATTAGATCATTTTTTATCGCCATATGGCACTGGGCTGCTGTGTTTCGTGCTCCTCCATCGTAGTACTACTCCAGTGGAAAACTTGAGTGTACCGCACGGTTCTTTGCTCCTCCTCAGGTCATCAGTGCATTTATACGAGCAGTCAAATCACAAGGCCCCGCCTTCCAGCAGTAATGAGCCATCAAATCACAAAGGTCCTCTCCTCTCGTGAAAGCAATCAAGCTAGACTTCCCTGCCCTCTAGCCTTTTTAAAAAAATGTATACTTTTGTATAGTAGTAGTATCGATGGATTGCGCCATGGAGCAAAACTTGAAATAAAAAAGGTGGTACATATAGAGAGCACTCATCGCCAAATTATGCATATAGTACTACTACCTCCATCCTCGTTTATAGGTCCCCTTTGTAGTTTGTGCCAAATTTTGACTAAAGATTTAACTAACAAAATGTTAATGCATGTCAAGAAAAATTATCTCATTGGATTCGTATTTGAACATAGTTTTCAAAAATATAATGTTTGGTGACATGCGTGAATATTTTGTTAGTTTAATATATGGTCAAAATTTGGCACGAAATACAATGGGGAACAATAAACCCAGACGGAGGTAGTATTAAAAAGGCTAGTCACAATAATGGTGTCTAGCACAACCCACCCCTCAAATAAAACTAATCATCCTGGAATTCTTTGACAAAACTAAGCACCCTGAAATTCTTTGACAACTAAACTGCTGGCTATATGATGTTGGCTGTCGGGGGTTGGGTGCGACATATGCCAATGGATGGCTTATAATGGTGGGAGCGAGTAGAACGTCACCGGTGCCTGGAAGCGGGATGAGGCGTAGACACGAACGCTGGCGTACTTTACCCAGGTTCGGGGCTTAGGAGATAACACCCCTAGTCCTGCTCTGCGGGGTCTCTGCATGATCACTAAGGCACAAGTGATACAAAGGTGCTCCTTGAGCTGTATGCTAGAGGTAGGAGAAGGCAAGGCTAGCTCTCTCCTGCTTTGGCAGAGTGGCTAGTTCTAATGGAGTGGGAACTCTTTGCATGGGTGCCCTGGGGGTTTATATAGGCCTACCCCCAGGGGTACAACGGTAATCTGGCCGGGTGCTGGGCCCGGCTGTCAGTGTCTCCGGCCTCCAGCTTCTCCGCCGACTACTGGGGCCCGTCGCCCGGTGGGCCCCGCCGACTGGTCTGGTACAGAGCCAACAGGCCGCTTTCGCTGCTGGCAGGTCTGGTTGGTGGCTGCTTACTATAGTCGTGCTGCTAATGACGCGGGCTTGGTCAGCTCAGCATGGCTACAGTCCCGCCGCCTGGCGAGAGATCACTGTAGCCATACCCGGTCTCATCAGGTTAATGGCGCACCTGCTTCGAGGGAAGGGTTGACCGCCTGCTGGAGGCCGGCCTTCCCCAGGTCCGACTGGTTCGGCATCCGCCGTCTTCCGAGGTGTCACTGCCCAATAGGGCCCGTAGCCTGCGGGCCGTACCAACAGGTCGTCGTGGGGAACAGGGCTCCGCCTATTCAGAGTGACGTCAGAGGGGAGTGGCAACAGTGCCACATCGTGCGGAGATCTCCGCCTGTACGGGGCACTGTGGCCACGCCAAGCCGAAGATTAGGGGGTGAGGGGCTTCACTGTAGCCACGCCCTATCTCGTCCTCTTAATGGGGGCACAGACTCTGAGGGCACCAGGTGGCCGCCGGCACGATGCCGTCCTCTCTAGAGGACGGCTGACTCGAGCCGGCCGCTCTTGGTGCCGTCTGCTGGTGGTTGGCCATCCTCCGGTTGTCACGACCGGTTTTTCAATAAAAAGCTTATTGAGAAATCGATCTTTTGATTCCAGTACAGGAAGAATTCTCCTTACTGGTAGACAAATACTTGATATAGTAGGCCAGTAGCATTAAATATATTACAGGGTCGAGCTGAGGCTGCTCAACAATTTATTACAAATACGCCAATATTGTACATAAGGGCGGTTATGATACAGGGGTGGGTGGCATACTACTGACTCGAGATAAAAGTGGTGGTGGAAATATCACAGTGGAGTGGATAACATGACTCCTAAACTGGCAGCTCATCGAGCGTCGAGGTGAGGCTCGATGAATTTATTCGGGTAGCAGAAGCAGATATAATACAGTGACCAAATCCAGGATCGCACGAGACTGACTAGGACTCCTCTAGGCGTCGGACTCGCTATCGAACTCTTCATCCATGAGATCGCCTTCGTCAACATCTGGCCAAATCAACAAGCCAGGTGAGTACTTTGAAAGTACTCGCAAGACAGTTCGGACATAAGATACAACAAATGCATGCATGAATGCATCATGGGCAAAAAGCAATGCACATTCAAATAATAAATATTGGCACAACATAATATGTAAAAAGGGAGTCGGACGGTAGTCATCCCAAAATCCCAACAAAATAACTGAAAACCGATCGGGTGTCTGGAGCGACGCCTCGAAAGGTAAACAAATAAATAATCATGCCGCAGTCGGGCGTCTAAGCGACACCACATAAAGGGCTTATATTGAAAAGTAAATGACATGCATGCTACAGTAGGACGTCGGAGCGACATCGCAGAAAGGGCTTATATTGAAAGTAAATAACATGCGTGCCACAATCGGACGTCTGAGCGACATCGCAGAAAGGGCTTATATTGAAAGTAAATAACAAGCATGCCATAGTCGGACGTCTGAGCGACATCACAGAAAGGGCTTATATCAAAAGTAAGTAACAAGTGTGCCACAGTCGGACGTCTAAGCGACATCGCAGAAAGGGCTTATATCAAAAGTAAATAACAAGTGTGCCACAGCCGGACGTCTGAGCGACATCGCAGAAAGGGCTTAAATTTCATTATTCATATCTGATAAATTCACAAAGATATAATACTCATAGGAAATATTCAACACATAATAATAAACGGGTTAGTCCATCCAAAGGAATAAACATTTAACCGGACTTAACACTCATGTGGTTCACCGGAGTTTTTGTCACTGAGACTGACACTTGACAAGATAAGTTGGACACAGTACTTGGACATGGATAAGATGATTCAAAGGATTTTTAACTCTGTAGAGTTTGTACTAAATTACCCACAGCCAACGGATTTCCGTAGTCACGAAGGACTAGTTCCGTTTACGGTATTTCGGTAGAAACACATCAAACCAGGACACACCCATCCCACCTCACGATGCCAGGAATCACCATAGACAGCGTTCAAGAAAAACTTTGAGATGGGGAGATCACAATCTCGAATATCATGGGATCAAATTTATATACGCGTGCTCTAAGGGGTGCCGCCCTCTCGGTCCCAACCAGAAACACCCATGCCCCCTGACCGGATGACTGGCTTTAATCCAGGGCCATGGAACCCTCATCACGGCCTCTCGATTTGGTGTGTACCAGGAAAGCGGTTTGCAACTTAGTAAGCCATATCCCTTGCGGAAAACATGTGGTAGTACAGGAAGGGAAAATGGATGGAAACTGGACTGATTCATGTTGACACTAGAGTCAAATAGTCTGGCATAAGACTGGCATGCTACAACACTGCCATCTTACCCATTCTGATGCCATCACATGGCCATGCAAACTCATATCCAACAACTTATGGATTTTCGAAACTCACTTGCCTCAACTTTGCATGTAATGTAACATTCATCGAGATGCTCATAAACATGACATGAAACTACTTAATGCAAACATGCCAAAGACACTCATCATATCAAAAGTTCAAACATGCTTGCCTGGTTCGGAGTAGTCGGAATCTAGCTTGGCGAAGTTCGCGGTTCCGTCACCTCCTCCGGTATCTACGTTATAAGAAAATACGTACTAACGTAAATACCGGGAGTGCACAAAAAATGTTCCAAATATTTTTCAAATAAATATGACAAAAAACTAGACAGAAAAATCAAGATGACAGAGAAAGAATCAATCAAAAATCAGTTTCTGTTTAAAAGTTATAAAGGTTTTAATACAGGGACTCATCTGTAATGAAACAGAAAGTTTCCAGGGGCCAACTTATAAAAACAGAAACGCTTCGGCTAAAAAGCCGTCAACTGCAAAGGGAAACGTATTCTTCCCGAAGGCGTTTTCAAAAAACGGTTCGAAAAAAAAGAAAATACTGACGAGGGGTCCCACCCGTCAGGTTTGAAATTTCAAACGGGGGGAGAAACAGAGCTCGTCGGCGCTCGAGAGCCGCGGTGGTCGCCGGCGGCGATCCACGGCGAGTTAGGAGGATCGGAGAGTACCTACGTGCTCGGTGTGTCCTTCCGCATCGGTGGGTGGTGGTGGTGGTCGTCGGCGAGCACCACGTCGACGGCGGTCCTTGCTCCGGCGGACGGCTACTTGGGTGGAGTTGGATCTCGTCGGGGAGGGCGGAGTGGATCGAGCTGGTGGCCGAGGCGGATCGGGGCGGCCGGAGTTGGGGGAGGAGACCTCCTCGAGGTCCTCCTAGTGGCTTGGCGGGGTTCTGGTGGGGTGCAGTGGTGGTGTGTGCTCGAGAACGAGCTCGGGACCTCTTTTTATAGGCGATCTGAGGCGGTGGCCATGAACGGGGATCTCCGGCGATGGTTACGGCAGCGCAGTGCTTGGTCGGGGAGATTAGGAGATTGGGCATCAACGTGGAGGTCCATGGGTTCCGTTTAGAAGATAAGCCAGGTTAGATTAGGCACGCGTGGGTGGTTTTGACAGAACGGGGCGGCGCGGGCCCGTCAGCGGCAGAGGGCGTGCCCTGTGCTTGCCGGGCCACGGCGACGGTGCTGCGGTGTGCGCTGGCATGCATGAGCCCACGCGAAAGGCTAGGGAGCGTTGGGCGGCGCCGAACGGCGTAGCGAGCTGGCGCTGGCTCCTGTTGGCCGCCACGGGTGGCTTTGCCACCGCAGAGTCTGCCGGCATCGGCGAGGCTCGCCGCCACAGACACTTGCGCCCGTCCAAGGGAGCGTGCGGTGCTCAGGTTAAGAAGGAGAGGCCGTGCGCAGCGTGCCAGGGTGCACTGGTGATCGATGACAAGGCACTGACGAAAAACGACACTGTCAACACTCTGAAACTCTGAATTTACTGAAAGTGTACATGAACAGTGCCGGCCAAGTGTTTGATGAAATGAATCGAGCACGAGAAGAATTTTTCTGGGGCTGATCTTTGGTGTGGTGGCCTCTCAAAGCACCTGGGGTCTGCCTGAATTTTGGTGAAATTTTTGGAGAAAGGAAGATATGAATTTCACCAAAAATGATGAATCTGGTCCAAACTTGCAGAGGTTAAAACTTGAAAATTTTGAAAAGAGGAAGAGTGGATCTTTTTGGATCTAGGTTGGGGGTGCTAAGGACTATCCAGAGGAGTTGGTTTGAGATCAAAACTCAAAGGAGGTCAGGGACTTCCTTTGTAAATCATCTAGGCTTAAAATAATTGACAGAGTTGTTTTGGGGAATAAAATAAATGAAATAAAATCCAAAAATGGGTTGGACTTGTTGGAATAGAAAGTTTGGATTGCCCCAAAGTGGAGGGAGGGGTTTTGGGAGGATTTACCACATGAGGCATGGTAAAACCATGGGTGGTTTCAAAACAAAAGAAGCCCCAAAACCCATAGGGTTTCTTTTAAAAGAAAATAAATTCCAAAAATATATTTGAGATGGGAAAAATCAGTAGAAAGGTTCTTAATAACCAAACACCAGGGTTGAAGAAGATACAAAAATGAAATCCTTGCCATGGGGAAAAGTTTTGAGATTGAGGTTTTTGGAAGGATTTAAATGACCTTCTTCAAATCCAACAAAGTTTTTGTTGAAAACTAAATAAATTTTTTTTGGAGTGTCACAACACCTACCCCCTTAGGAAAAATCTTGTCCCCGAGATTTCAGCTGATCCTCAAATAAGTGTGGGTGCTCTGTCCGAAGAAAATCCTCTCTTTCCCAAGTTGCTTCACTCTCGGTGTGATTGCTCCACTGAACTCTGAAAAACTTGATGGTTTTCTGTCGGGTCCTCCTTTCAGACTCTTCTAATATTTTTATTGGATGTTCCCAATAGGTGAGATCTGGTTGCACGCTAATGTTTTCATGGGATACTTTCTGCTCTAGGTTGCTCACGCACTTCCTCAACTGCGAGACGTGGAACACGTCGTGGACATCGGATAATTCTTCGGGTAAGTCTAGCTGGTAGGCTACCGTGCCTCTTCGTGCCACTATACAGAATGGTCCGATGAATCTTGGTGCTAGCTTTCCCTTAACCTTGAATCGTTGCAGACCCCTCAAGGGGATACTCGCAGGTACACATACTCACCGGGTTCAAAACTGACTCCACGATGTTTCTGATCGTAATAACTCTTCTGTCGGCTTTGAGCTGTCTTGAGTCGGTCCCTGATTAGCTTGACCTTTTCCTCGGCTTCTTTGAGCATGTCTGGGCTGAAGATATGACTGTCTCCGGTCTCTGACGAATTTAGCGGGGTCCGACATCTCCGCCCGTACAACGCTTTGAAGGGTGCCATTTGAAGACTGGCTTGGTAGCTGTTGTTGTGGGCGAATTCGGCGTATGGCAAGCTCTCTTCCCAACTAGTTCCATAGGTGAGGACACATGCTCTCAGCATGTCTTCTAGAATTTGGTTTACCCTTTCAGTTTGTCCATCCATCTGGGGGTGGTATGCCGTACTGAAAGCTAGTTCGGTTCCCAAAGCCTGTTGTAGGTGATCCCAAAATCTGGAGACGAATTGTGTGCCCCTATAAGATATTATAGTCTTTGGAACTCCATGTAAGCAGAAGATATGGGAAAGATAAAGCCTGGCAGCTTCTGAGTGGTGTGGGTTGTCTTCACGGGGATGAAGTGTGCCACCTTAGTCAGTCTATCTGTGATGACCCATATGGCATCATTCCCGTGTCGCGACCGAGGTAGCCCAACAATAAAATCCATTCCAATCTCGTCCCATTTCCACTCGGGTATTTTATTTGGTTGTAATAGTCCGGCCGGTTTCTGGTGCTCGGCCTTGATGCGTTGACATGAGTCACAACATGCAATGAACGTGGCTATGTCCCTTTTTATACCGTGCCACCAAATTTTTTCCTGAAGATCCTTGTACATTTTTGTTCCTCCAGGATGGATTGAATACGGAGCAGTGTGGCCTTCAGCTAAGATTTGCTGTTTAAGGTCCTCGATATTTGGTATGCAAAGTCTATCTCCGTACCACAATATTCCCTACTCGTCGATAACGAATTCTGAGGCCTTGCCCAAACTCACTTTCCGTTTTATGCCTTCAATGCTGGGGTGCCCATGCTGAGCCTCTTTAATCTTTTCTATCAGGGTAGGCTGTATTTCTAAATTCGACACACTGCCTTCGGTGACCACCATCAAGTTGAGTTAGCAAACTCCTGCCGAAATTCAGGTCTCATGTTTGGTAGGTTGTCGTTGTTCGGGCCAGGGTTCCGACTTAGAGCATCCGCCACTACATTTGCTTTTCCTGGATGGTAGTGGATTCCAACATCATAATCCTTCACTAATTCCAACCAGCGTCATTGCCGTAAATTGAGTTCTGGTTGTGTGAAAATATACTTGAGGCTTTTATGGTCCGTGTATATTTCACAACGATTTCCAAGTAAAAAGTGTCTCCATTCCTTGAGTGTATGAATGACTGCTGCCAAGTCTAGGTCATGAGTAGTATAATTTTCTTCATGCTTGCAAAGTTGTCTGGAAACATACGCGACTACCTTGCGTTGCATCAATATGCATCCGAGGCCCTTCCGGGATGCGTCACAATACACCTCAAAATTCTTGTGTATGTCTGGCACAATTAATACTGGTGCTGTCATTAATTTCCTTTTTAGTTCTTGGAAACTTTTCTCGCAAGTTTCCGTCCATTCAAACTTCTTGTCTTTCTTGAGTAACTATGTCATTGGCTTTGCTATGGTGGAGAATCCTTCAATAAATCTTCGGTAGTATCCTGCCATTCCCAAGAAACTTCATACGTCCGTTACGCTGGCTGGTGGTTTCCAGCCAGGTACGGCCTTCACTTTTTCCGGGTCTACGACAATACCTTCTTGGGTCAGTACATGGCCCAGAAAACCTACCTGTCTTAGCCAAAATTCACACTTGCTGAACTTGGCATACAATTGATGTTTCCTGAGTTCTCCTAGTACAATTCTGAGATGTTCAGCATGCTCTTCTGGTGTCTTGGAGTATATCAGAATATCGTCGATGAATACCACAAAAAACTTGTCCATAAACTTCATAAATACTTTGTTCATGAGGTGAACAAAATATGCGGGGGCGTTTGTTAGTGCAAATGGCATTACTATGAACTCATACAGTACATATCTGGAGGTGAAGGCTGTCTTGGGGATATCTTCTGTTCGTACTTTTAATTGATGGTATCCCGACCTTAAGTCAATTGAGAAGACCTTGGCCTGTGCGAGCTGATCAAATAAACCATTTATCTGTGGCATCGGGTATTTGTTCTTGATTGTGACCATGTTAAGTGCTCGATAGTCTACACACAATCTCAGTGTCCCATCCTTCTTCTTGGCAAATAAAATTGGTGAACCCCAAGGTGAGGAGCTGGCTCGTATATATCGTTTGTCCAGTAATTCTTTTATTTGCTTCTTCAATTCTACCAACTCGGATGGTGCCATTCTGTATGGTTTCTTGTATATGGGGGTTGTTCCGGGTGCTAGCTCAACGCTGAATTCTATCTCTTGGTCTGGTGGCATGCCTGGTAGTTCTTCGGGAAATACGTCTGGAAATTCACACACTACCGGAACTTTGCTTAATTCAGAAACGTCCACCTTGTTCAATCTCGGTTGCCGAGATATTTTTCTCTCTTTGGTTGAAACTTTTATTTTCTTCCCGTGGTGGTGGGTGAGAATTACGGTCCGATTGAAGCAGCCAATAAAACCTTTGTTGGTGGTTAACCAATCCATCCCTAAGATGACATCCAGTCCTTTATTTTCAAATACAATAAGGTTGGCGTGAAACTTCAATCCTTCAAACTCAATAACCACACCTTGGCAGTAACTCTGAGTAGCTTGCTTAATCCCAGCGGACTTGATGATCATGGATTTTTCCAAGGGAAGCATCGAAAAATTATTTTGCAAAGCAAAACTCTTCGAAATGAATGAGTGAGAAGCTCTAGAATCAAACAAAACCGTGGCAGGTATTGTGTTAACAGGGAACGTACCGAGTACGATATCCGGGGTGTTTTGTGCTTCCTCTCTGGTCACGTGGTTCAGATGACCCTTCCTGTGGTTGTTATTGGGGTTGAAATTGTTTCGCTTGGGCGCTGAATTATTGCCATCGTTGTTCGGCTTTGGGGTCGAGTTCCTTGGCTTGGGGCACTGCTTGGCATAGTGCCCTTCCTCCCCACAAGCGTAGCAAGTAATGCCTGGGCGATATGTGAACTCCTTGTCCCTTGCATGGAAATTCTTGATTGGGTGTGAGACGTTTGTCGTGGGTTTGTGTGTCCCACCTTTCTGAAAATCCGTCTTGCTTCGGTGGTTGCGAGCAAGAGTAGTCTGGTCCCTTTTTCGCTTGCAGAAATCCTCCAAGCTGCGTCTCTCATTTTCCAAGGTAATGGACTTATCCACCAGTGTTTTGAAATCTGGGAAGGTGTGTACAACCAGCTAGCATTTAAGCGCGGGTGCCAGACCGTCCAGGAATTTTTCCATCTTCTTACTTTTAGTCATACGCTCTTCGTTGGCGTAGCGAGACAACAGAGTAAACTGACTGTTGTATTCTAACACCGTCATGGTCCTTTGTTTGAGGTCATCAAACTCTCTCTTGATCTTCATAACACTTTTAGGAATGTGCGCCCCATGAAAACCTTCTTTGAACTCCTCCCAGGTTATATCATTTTCGTTGGGGTGCATGTGTAGGAAATTTTCCCACCATGATGCAGCTGCTCCAGTGAGATAGTGCGGTGCATATAGTACTTTCTCACGGTCTGAACACTGTGTAATAATTAATTTTATTTCCATGTCTCGAAGCCAATCATCGGCCTCTAGAGGTTTGTCAGTGTGAGAAAATGTTGGGGGACGCGTCTTTTGTAGCTCAGATAGTTTGGATTGCTGTTGATACGGACCACGGTGATTCCCCATATTGATGACTTGGTTCATCATTTCCTGATGTTGTTGCTGACTCTGTTCATAAAGGCGGCATACTTGGGAAAATGTTGTTTCACTGTCCTGTTGACTCGACTGTCCCCGCGTGAAATTGTTGCTAGTCTGGGTGCCATAATTTTCCTCTGGCGGATTTGGCATGGAGCGCGTCCAAGGACGAGATATTTTTCACTCTGGGGATATATTTTGTAAAACTCATAAGAAAGGGAATTGAGTTGCAAAAATCAATAAATTCATAAAGACGGGAAATTTTAAATGCTCCAGGATTTTTCAAGATAATAATCGATTGCGCACGGAGAAGGACTGCTCATTACATATCTTACATGCAAGCAGTAATTATACAATACATCACTCAGGATATGCGCACATATTCCTGACATGTTATTTAGGCTAGTGCACTTCTCCCATTTCCTACATGATGCGCAAACAAGCTACTTCTCACAACCTATGCACATATAAACATATCGTACAAGTCGGTACATCGCATGGTGGCTAAGCGTACTCAGTCGGAGATGGTAAGGATCTCCCTTGGCCTGCCGAGGGTGAGGCGCAGTGAGGCTGGGGACTCAACCTCCTCCTCGCTAATAGGCTCCAGACATGTAGTGCTGCGCTGAGTAGATGGAGCGGGTGCCATAGGCGGAGCAACACGAACATGAGTGGGCGCAATGGGTGGTGCAGTGCGTACTGAAGTGGGTGCAATGACTTGGTTGAACTCCTTAGTGGTAGGCAGGCGACGAGCAGTGGCAAGAATGGTAGGTGAATAAGATGCCGAGGACGAGACGAAAGTCAGTGTTGGTGCGGTGTGCAGGAGCTCCCTTCTGTTGGCGGCACAGCCATGGACTGAGTCCATGCGGGCAGCCACAAGGTCTTCCACCAGGTTGTTGAAGGCTGCCTCCAGAGCCCGGAGGTACTCGACAAGCATCTCAATAGCCTCGTCTCGCTCTCCTTTGGGGCAAGCGAATGCGTAGTGACAGGTGTAAGGCACGTGGCATGGAAGGTAGCGGTAACGACGAGTCTTCATCGAAGGAAGAACATCCCGGAGATGAGCTATCGCCTCACGGGCAGCCATCTGCATAGCATGCTTCTCTGTAGGCATGGCTCTCCCCAAGAACCGGAAGCGGCGTAACTCAACACGCCCTCCCTTGAATTGCACCGCGGCCTGGTGCATGGTCAGACTATCGTTGATCTTGTGCTGGTAGAGTAAGAAGACTGGGCGCACTGATGGCCCCATCGCGACCTGGACGATGAAGGAGAGGAGCTTGACGAACCCCTCAGGCACGTTGGCGAACACCTGTGACTCACAGTCGTTGCCAGTCATCTACAAAAGTAGGCAAAAATTCTGAATGGTCAGATCATAAATTTATGCTGACTGTCAGAAAATGACTACATTTGCAAAATTATGAATTAACTCTATTATGCTAATAACCGATTAGCGATCGCACCTAGTGGCTTCCTACAGTCAGCCTGGCTGTGGTACCAAGTTTGTCACGACTGGTTTTTCAATAAAAAGCTTATTGAGAAATCGATCTTTTGATTCCAGTACAGGAAGAATTCTCCTTAATGGTAGACAAATACTTGATACAGTAGGCCAGTAGCATTAAATATATTACAGGGTCGAGCTGAGGCTGCTCAACAATTTATTACAAACACGCCAATATTGTACATAAGGGCGGTTATGATACAGGGGTGGGGTGGCATACTACTGACTCGAGATAAAGTGGTGGTGGAAATATCACAGTGGAGTGGATAACATGACTCTTATACTGGCAGCTCATCGAGCGTCGAGGTGAGGCTCGATGAATTTATTCGGGTAGCAGAAGCGGATATAATACAGTGACCAAATCCAGGATCGCACGAGACTGACTAGGACTCCTCTAGGCGTCGGACTCGCTATCGAACTCTTCATCCATGAGATCGCCTTCGTCAACATCTGGCCAAATCAACAAGCCAGGTGAGTACTTTGAAAGTACTCGCAAGACAGTTCGGACATAAGATATAACAAATGCATGCATGAATGCATCATGGGCAAAAAGCAATGCACATTCAAATAATAAATATTGGCACAACATAATATGTAAAAAGGGAGTCGGACGGTAGTCATCCCAAAATCCCAACAAAATAACTGAAAACCGATCTGGTGTCTGGAGCGACGCCTCAAAAGGTAAACAAACAAATAATCATGCCACAGTCGGGCGTCTAAGCGACACCACATAAAGGGCTTATATTGAAAAGTAAATGACATGTGTGCCACAGTCGGACGTCGGAGCGACATCGCAGAAAGGGCTTATATTGAAAGTAAATAACATGCGTGCCACAGTCGGACGTCTGAGCGACATCGCAGAAAGGGCTTATATCGAAAGTAAATAACAAGCGTGCCACAGTCAGACGTCTGAGCGACATCACAGAAAGGGCTTATATCAAAAGTAAGTAACAAGTGTGCCACAGTCGGACGTCTAAGTGACATCGCAGAAAGGGCTTATATCAAAAGTAAATAACAAGTGTGCCACAGCCGGACGTCTGAGCAACATCGCAGAAAGGGCTTAAATTTCATTATTCATATCTGATAAATTCACAAAGATATAATACTCATAGGAAATATTCAACACATAATAATAAACGGGTTAGTCCATCCACAGGAATAAACATTTAACCGGACTTAACACTCATGTGGTTCACCAGAGTTTTTGTCACTGAGACTGACACTTGACAAGATAAGTTGGACACAGTACTTGGACATGGATAAGATGATTCAAAGGATTTTTGACTCTGCAGAGTTTGTACTAAATTACCCACAGCCAACGGATTTCTGTAGTCACGAAGGACTAGTTTCGTTTACGGTATTTCGATAGAAACACATCTAACCAGCACACACCCATCCCACCTCACGACGCCAGGAATCACCCTAGACAGCGTTCAAGAAAAACTTTGAGACGGGGAGATCACAATCTCGAATAGCATGGGATCAAATTTATATACGCGCGCTCTAAGGGGTGCCCCCCTCTCGGTCCCAACCAGAAACACCCATGCCCCCTGACCGGATGACTGGCTTTAATCCAGGGCCATGGAACCCTCATCACGGCCTCTCGATTTGGTGTGTACCAGGAAAGCGGTTTGCAACTTAGTAAGCCATATCCCTTGCGGAAAACATGTGGTAGTACAGGAAGGGAAAACAGATGGAAACTGGACTGATTCATGTTGACACTGGAGTCAAATACTCTGGCATAAGACTGGCATGCTACAACACTGCCATCTTACCCATTCTCATGCCATCACATGGCCATGCAAACTCATATCCAACAACTTATGGATTTTCGAAACTCACTTGCCTCAACTTTGCATGTAATGTAACATTCATCGAGATGCTCATAAACATGCCATGAAACTCCTTAATGCAAACATGCCAAAGACACTCATCATATCAAAAGTTCAAACATGCTTTCCTGGTTCGGAGTAGTCGGAATCTAGCTTGGCGAAGTTCGCGGTTCCGTCACCTCCTCCGGTATCTACGTTATAAGAAAATACGTACTAACGTAAATACCGGGAGTGCACAAAAAATGTTCCAAATACTTTTCAAATAAATATGACAAAAAACTAGACACAAAAATCAAGATGACAGAGAAAGAATCAATCAAAAATCAGTTTCTGTTTAAAAGTTATAAAGGTTTTAATACAGGGACTCATCTGTAATGAAACAGAAAGTTTCCAGGGGCCAACTTATAAAAACAGAAACGCTTCGGCTAAAAAGCCGTCAACTGCAAAGGGAAACGTATTCTTCCCGAAGGCATTTTCAAAAAATGGTTCGAAAAAAAAGAAAATACTGACGAGGGGTCCCACCTGTCAGGTTTGAAATTTCAAACGGGGGGAGAAATTGAGCTCGTCGGTGCCCGAGAGCTGCGGTGGTTAGGAGGAACAGAGAGTACCTACGTGCTCAGTGTGTCCTTCCGCGTCAGTGGGTGGTGGTGGTGGTCATCGGCGAGCACCACGTCAACGACGGTCCTTGCTCCGTCGGACGGCGGCTCGGGTGGAGTTGGATCTCGTCGGGGAGGACGGAGTGGATCGAGCTGGTGGCCGAGGCGGATCGGGGCGGCCGGAGTTGGGGGAGGAGACCTCCTCGAGGTCCTCCTAGTGGCTTGGTGGGGTTCTGGTGGGGTGCAGTGGTGGTGCGTGCTCGAGAACGAGCTCGGGACCTCTTTTATAGGCGATCCGAGGCGGTGGCCGTGAACGGGGATCTCCGGCGATGGTTACGGCGGCGCAGTGCTTGGTCGGGGAGTTTAGGAGATTGGGCATCAACGTGGAGGTCCATGGGTTCCGTTTAGAAGATAAGCCAGGTTGGATTAGGCGCGCGTGGGTGGTTTTGATAGAACGGGGAGGCGCGGGCCCGTCGGTGGCAGAGGGCGTGCCCTGTGCTTGCCGGGCAACAGCGACGGTGCTGCGGTGTGCGCTGGCATGCATGAGGCCATGCGGAGGGCTAGGGAGCATTGGGCGGCGCCGAACGGCGTAGCGAGCTGGCGCTGGCTCCTGTTGGCCGCCACGGGTGGCTCTGCCACCGCAGAAGCTGCCGGCATCGGCGAGGCTCGCCGCCACCGACACCTGCACCTGTCCAAGGGAGCGTGCGGTGCTCAGGTTAAGAAGGAGAGGCCGTGCACAACGCGCCAGGGTGCACTAGTGATCGATGACAAGGCACTGACGAAAAATGACACTGTCAACACTCTGAAACTCCGAATTTACTGAAAGTGTACATGAACAGTGCCGGCCAAGTGTTTGATGAAATGAATCGAGCATGAGAAGAATTTTGTTGGGGCTGATCTTTGGTGTGGTGGCCTCTTAAAGCACCTGGGGTCTGCCTTAATTTTGGTGAAATTTTTGGAGAAAGGAAGATATGAATTTCACCAAAAAATGATGAATCTGGTCCAAACTTGCAAAGGTTGAAACTTGAAAATTTTGAAAAGAGGAAGAGTGGATCTTGATGGATCTAGGTTGGGGGTGCTAAGGACTATCCAGAGGAGTTGGTTTGAGATCAAAACTCAAAGGAGGTCAGGGACTTCCTTTGTAAATCATCTAGGCTTAAAATAATTGACAAAGTTGTTTTGGGGAATAAAATAAATGAAATAAAATCCAAAAATGGATTGGACTTGTTGGAACAGAAAGTTTGGATTGCCCTAAAGTGGAGGGATGGGTTTTGGGAGGATTTACCACATGAGGCATGGTAAAACCATGGGTGGTTACAAAACAAAAGAAGCCCCAAAACCCATAGGGTTTCTTTTAAAAGAAAAGAAATTCCAAAAATATATTTGAGATGGGAAAAATCAGAAGAAAGGTTTTTAATAACCAAACACCAGGGTTGAAGAAGATACAAAAATAAAATCCTTGCCATGGGGAAAAGTTTTGAGAGAGAGGTTTTTGGAAGGATTTAAATGACCTTCTTCAAATCCAACAAAGTTTTTGTTGAAAACTAAATAAATTTTTTTTGGAGTGTCACACTGGTGGCCGGCCATTGAGCCAGCCGGCCCCCGGAGGGTGGAGCTTTAGCTTGGGACACCACGGGGCCAAGCCGGCCCAAAGTTTTGACATGTTAAGGGACTCAGGTGAGGCTACCCGTGGCCCATTACTCCGACAGTAGTCCCCGAAGCCGGTGAGGTGTTGCGGTCGAGGGGCCGCGAAGTCTCAGCGGCTTCCCCCCTCACCGAGCTCCGGGAGAAGGTTCAATCCTCCTTGCGGTGCGCCAACTTCTGGAGTCGGCTTTGACAAGGCGGGATTGTCGGCCGATTTTGAACTCCAAGGTGGGAAAAAAGGTGGTGTGCCTGCTAAGCTTCCCAGGGTCGCCGCCCGCCACAGGCACGCCACGCGGCGCACGCCAGCCCGGCTAGCCTGCCACCCCACGTTCCCGATGGGATGTGATAGTAGGCCGGGCCCGCCACTCCCGGGCCTCGGCACGCGGGCATATCCGCTACGCCGGGGTGGGCGGTAGCGATTCCCACGAGCGTTCAAGGCGCAGTAAGTTTGTGCGGTAATCGGGGGGTCGTGGGCGCAGTTAATCCCATGATCCCATGCCCCGCCCTCTCTGCTTCGTAGCCCGAGGGCTATAAGTAGGGGGAGGGAGGGGTGTGGTGGAGCACACGCGCCCCCTCCCACACACTCTTCCTCCTCCTGCTCTCTCCGCCATTGCTGCTGTCGCTGCTCCGTGCTTGCCATGGTGCTGCCGTCGTTCGCCACCGACGCTCTCCTCCTCCCTTTGCGGCTCCGTCTGAGGCCATGGCGCGCGAGAAGGGCGGCAACTGGGACGGATCGACGGTGATCGAAGACCACATCTCCTTCCCCCGCAACACGCGTTGGATGCCCAATGCGGCATTCGTCAAGGCAGGGGTGCCATCGGCGCCGAAGGGGAATGAGCGGGTCGTCTTCCGCTCGCACTTCCTCCGTGGCTTCGGCCTTCCGGTGAGCGGCTTCCTCTACTCGTTCCTCGACTTCAACCATCTCCATCCGCATCATCTGACGCCCAACACTGTGACCCTACTCTCTGCCTTTGTCACAGCGTGCGAGGGCTACATCGGCATTCTCCCCACACTCAAGCTATGGGGAACATTCTTCTACGGGAAGCTGGGCACCTCCGCCAAGGACACGGCGGCTGAGTGCGGCGGATTCGTCACCGTGCGGCGGCCGGCGAGAAGGAATGCCTTCCCTGTCATCAAGCTATCACAGTCGGTAAAACTGTGGCAGCAGTCTTATTTCTATGTTGAGAATGTCGATCCGGCTATCGACTTCATCAACGTGCCAGCCTACAGGCCGGCCCTTCTATCGGGCTTTGGCCTAACTGGGGATACAAGCCGAAGCCGGTGTCGACGGATGCGGCAGCCGCCATCGTCCGACTCCAGGTGCTCCAGGAGTCGGAGGGCCTCGTGGCCTCCGTCCTCCTCATCGCCTTCGTCGAGCGCCGGGTCCTCCCGCTCCAGGGCCGCCCTCATTTGATTTGTCAGATGAGCGGGCACCGCGACCCGAGCAGGTTGTGCACGAGGGAGATGCCGACTGCTGAGGTCGCGAGGATGGTGAACGAGATTTCTGACCTCAAGGTGTCGGAGGAAGACTGGCGGTTCGGGAAGCGGACGTATTCTCGCGATGACCCGCCGCCTGCCGTAAGTCCCTTGATTTCTCCTTTTAGCTCTGTCTTTCAGTCTTGTTCTTGTCGTGATGCAACTCCCTTCTGGAGCACAGATTTATATGTTCGAGGCAACGACCGCCATCTTTGCCGATCTAGCCTAAAAACTTTTTTTCTTGTCTTCCCATCTCAGGGCCCCGCTCACCCTCGAGAAGTCGGGCGCCGCCTTGATCATGAGGTCGGCGGAGACCTCCTCCACCAGCCGGCGAATCGACCCAGCCGCCGACCTCCGGGAGGCGAGGGAGCAGAATGCGCGGGAGGCGCGTGAGGAAGAGGCCGACCATCTGGTGAAGGCGGAGGCAGACAAGGCTATAGCATCCGCGGCGAGGAAGCTGGCGCAGGCGGAGGCCGAAGACGCGGAGAAGGAGCGGCTCGCAGAGGCCGCACGCCTCCAGGAGCCGCTGCTTGTGACGCCTCTGAACACCGCACCACCTCCGCCGGAGTTTGAGGCGACGACTGGGGAGCCGGCGATGAGCAACCGATCATGGAGAGGGAGGGCGGCGACGTGGCCATGCCAGACGTCATCGTGCCGCCGCCACCACCAACCGGCGGAACGTAGGATGAGAAGCCGGCCTCTCCGCCGGTGCCACCAGCTGGGGACAAGGTGGCGGCGGACCTGACTCCTAAGGTCCGCACACCCGCGCGCCGCTATTTCACGAAGGCGGCCTCGGCACCGCGGCCGCTGGAGGCCAGGGCCGCAGGCTCGTCGGTCCCCGACACCGAAGCGAACAGCGCCGCGCCCGCTGGCTGGGTACACGGAGGTGGGACGGGTGCCCTGGCCCAGGCGTCCCTTGACGTCCAGGCCAAACTCGGGCTGAAGCCGAAGCCCTCAAGCGATGCAAAGAGGCGTTCCTGGAGTCGCGGGCAGCCATCCGCGTAAGTTTCCTTTGCTTCTCTTTATTTTAATCTTCTTGCTTTCTTCGTGGGGGCGCGCAAGCGCACCCACTGGGTGTAGTCGCCAAGTTTCGGGCCGGCTGCTGGGCAGGCGGTCCGGAACTTTAACTTGCGGGTGCCAAATGCTAACTTTATCTGATATCCCTTTCGCAGGACTACCACAATGTTTGCGTGGTCAGCTTCAACTCCAGGGTCCGGGAGTTGGAGACGCAGACCGCCCACTTGTCCGAGAGCCGGAGTAAGCTTTGATTTCCTTTCTTCGCGGGGGCGCGCTAGCGCACCTGCGGGCTGTAGTCCCCAAGGTTCAGGCCGACTGCTGAGCAGTCAGGCCGAATCTTCCGAGTGACTTTATCTTTGCTAGCTACTTCTTCTCTGCGGGGGCGCGATAGCGCACCCGCGGGTTGTAGTCCCCGAGATTCAGGCCGACTGTGGAGCAGTCGGGCCGGATCTGCCCGGCAACTGCATCCCTCTTGGTTATTTGACCGATGTTCTTTCTTCTTTCTTTTTATAGAGGCCAACGCCGCCTTGCAGCAGCAGCTGGGCGAAGCCAACACCGCCCTGCGTGGCAAGGAGGCGGAGTGCAGCAAGCTGGCCGAGGAGCGTGACCGGCTGGTCGCTCAGCTCACGAAGCAGGCGGAGGCCCTCAAGACGGCTTAGAGGGAGGCGAAGGCGAAGGAGACCGACCTCCTTGCCGACTTCGAGATCGAGCGCTCCGCCTGGGCCGACAAGGAGGCGTAGATGATGGCCTGCTTCAGTAGCATCGAGGACTTGGTCAATGGAAAGCTTCATTTTCTTCGTTTCTTGTTTTGAGATGCCGGCCCTTATTAGGCCGACTGCTAGTTTCTGACTTTGGCTTTTCTTTCCTTCTATCCGAGCAGACTTCTTCCCGGGCCACTCCGTCGCCGCGAACCAGATCATCGAGGCCCAGCGCGAGGAGCGGAGGGCCAAAGGCTTGCAGATTGCCGCTGACGCCCCCCGGAGCCTCAACGAGCAAATCCTCAGCATCCAGGCCCGTCTTCGGTCTGCCCATCAAATGTTGCGCTGCCTTCAGTGTGTCGGGGCCCAGGCGATTTCTGCCCTCTAGCCAGGCGTGCAGGCTCCGCGCACCCCAAGTCAGACTGCGGACTGGCTGGAGGTGGCGGCCGGCCGCCTGGAGGCCTGGAAGGGCTCTACAGCCCGGGCAGGAGCGCGCCGAGCCCTTGAATTCGTCAAGGCATGGTACCCTGGGCTAGATCTATCCCAGTTGACCACGTTCCCGCTGGAGGCGCAGGAGGAGCTGGCAGCGGTGGAAGCCGAGCTTATCAACAGGATGGTGGCGATCGCCGACTTCACCGACACCAGCGTCTTCATCTCGGAGGTAGTCGAGGAAGGTGCCGAAGCGCCGCTAGAGTGGCTCGGGCTGAACCCAGAGGACAGCGAGGAATCGGCTGAAGTCATCGACTCTAGCAATGAATGGGAGGAGGAGGAGGAGGAGGAGGAGAGCGAAGACGACGTGCCAGAGGTTGGAGCGAATGGTCAGCCTCAACCTGACCGAGCCTCAAGCAATGATCCGCGATCCAAAGCACCGACTGCTGCTGGAGGCGGCCAGCCGGCGACCGACCAGCCGTCCGTTCCTCCAACGGCCGCCGCCGACTCTTCCATCCAGCCTTCCGCCATCCCGACTGGTACTGCTGACTCCACCGCCCAGCCAGAGCCGCCTGCTGCACCAACCGGCACTGTAGACTCCATCATTCAGCCGGAGCCCTCTACTGCACCAACCGGCACCGCCGACCCCAACGTCCAGCCGGAGCCGCCTGCTGCACCAACTGGCACTGCCGACCCCAACGTCCAGCCGGAGTCTTATGCTGCTCCTTAGGATGTTTTATCTTTTTCTTTTCCTGCTTGCTAGTCTGGACAACTTGATTAAATTTGCGCAATTCCACCCGCGGGGTGTATATCAAACTTGTTGAGTGCCGGCCGATAGGCCTTTATCTATGTAATATCTTATCACAATTTATGCTTTGCTTTGCCGGCTTCTAACTTTTCTTTCTTTATACTCCTTGCTTTTTTCCTTTGCCGCCCTCCCTTGGCTATCCTCTTGCCAGCCAAGCAGCCGCTCTGCGGACTGCGGCTGGTTTGAGTACCTAGCTTTTTGCGGGAGGGCAAGTACTTAGCCGTTTGGAGTGTTGGCAAGGGGAGCCGAAGCCGGTCGGCCGGCTGCTCGGCAGCTGGCTGAACAGGTGCGGTGTCGACCTCAACTATATGTGTTTTTTCCTTAGCCATTTTTCATGTGGGCACTGTTTTGCAAGCCCTGCCCGCCATTCAGTCGCTCTGCGATCTGCGGCTTCTGACAAGGGAAGTTTCTGGTGCCAACACACTACTTGTCCGGCTGCAGGAAGCAGCATATAGTTGAAGGCGGCAAGCCTCTGAGCCGACTGGTCGAACCCGGTGCCAGGCGGAAATAATAAAGCACTATACACTCATAGGCATAACATTTATCATATAGATAAAGGGAGGGTCTTCCCCGAGTTCTTCTCAAGGGACCCAGAGTCTTTGTACATAATACAAAAGGTAGCATGGTACATACTGCTTTCAACTGTAAAATCTTTGGAGGAGGTTTGTGTTACATGGCCTCTCTGTCTTCTTGCCTGAGTCGTCTCTCTTGCGTGCTCTGGGCTTCTGAGCGTCGATCAGATAGTAGGAATCATTGCCCAACACCTTGCTGATGATGAAAGGGCCTTCCCAAGGTGCCGAGAGCTTGTGCTGGCCGGCTGTTCACTGGATCAGCTGGAGCACAGGGTCTCCCTCTTGGAAGGATCTTGGTTTCACCTTGCAGCTGTAGTATCAGCGCAGACTCTGCTGGTAGATGGCGGACCGACTGAGTGCCAACAGCCGACCCTGCTCCAGCAGGTCGACGCCATCTTCTCGTGCCTCCTTGGCATCCGCCTTGGTGTACATGGTGACTCGTGGGGAGTCGAACTCTATCTCCGTCGGGATGACGGCTTTAGCACCGTAGGCAAGGAAGAAGGGCGTGAAGCCAGTCGACTTGTTCGGAGTTGTGCGCAGGCTCCAGAGGACGGCCGGCAGCTCATCGAGTCAGCAGCCGGCCAAACGCTCTAGAGGCTCGACCAGTCGGGGCTTGATGCCGGACAAAATGAGACCGTTTGCTCGCTTGACTTGACCGTTTGACTGTGGATGGGAAACTTACGCTAAGTCCAGCCGGATGCCCTGTGTCACACAGAAACGAGCCAAGGCTCCTTTGGCAAAGTTTGTGCCATTGTCAGTGATGATGCTGTGTGGTATGCCGTACCGAGTGGTGATGTCGGTGATGAAAGTCACGGCAGTCGGCCCATTCAGCTTCTTGATTGGCTTTCCTTCTATCCACTTGGTGAACTTGTCCACAACGACAAGCAGATGAGTCATGCCACCATGGGCTGTCTTGAATGGCCCCACCATATCCAAAGGCCAAATAGCAAAGGGCTAAGCAATGGGGATGATCTTGAGTGCAGAAGCTGGCAAGTGTGGCTTGGAGCAGAATTTTTGACACTCTTTGCACTTCTGAACCAACTCTTTGGCTTCTTCTAGAGCAGTCGGCCAGAAGAAACCATGGCGGAAAGCTTTGGCAACAAGTAATCTTGAGGCCGCGTGGTGACCACATTCACCTTGGTGAATATCTCTGAGGATTGCTTAACCCTGGTCCGGCTCCATGCAGCGCTGGTACACACCAGTGACACTGCGTTGAACCAGTTCTTTGTTGACTATGGTGTATGCTGCTGCCCGCTGTTGCACGTGTCGGGCCAGGATCTCGTTGGCCGGCAGCTCCTTGTTCACCAGGAAGTTGAGGATGGGTTGAGCCCATGAGGGTGCTGCTATCTCTCCGACTGCCACCATAACAACTTGTACAAGGGCGGTTGGGCCGAGAGGCGGCGGGTTGGAGTCGACTGCCGCCTGCTGTCTTGAAGAAGTCCCCGGGCCGACTGCTGCAGTCCCCGAGCCGGGATCTAGAGTCCCCGGGCCGCCTGCCGAAGTCCCCGCGCCGGCTTCTGGTATCCTCAAGTCGGATCCGACTGCTTCAGGAGGGGCAGGCACAAAGATGGAGTCAGACTTTGGTGATGGCTTGACAGACGGCTTGAGGAGGCGCTGTAATGCGACGTCGGCTGGTATCGCCTGTCGGGTGGAGCCGATCCATGCCAAGGCATCTGCTTGCTCGTTATCATTTCTTGGCACGTGGAGGAACTCGCACCCATCAAAGTATCCACTGAGTTGCTATACGAGGAAGAGGTAGCTTACCATATTCGCGTCCTTGGCGTCCCAGTCGCCTGACGACTGTTGGACCACCAAGTCGGAGTCACCATAGCACAGGATCCGGCGAATGCCGAGTTCCTTGGCAAGCCGGAGTCCGTGTATGAGTGCCTCGTACTCTGCTACATTGTTGGAGGCGGCAAAATTGGCTTGTAGCACATATCTGAGCTTGTCGCCTTTGGGAAGGTGAGGACGATGCCAGCTCCTAGACCGATGCGTATTTTTGAGCCATCAAAATGCATCTGCCAATGGGTGGAGTCTGGCGCTGGCGGCAAGTACTGGGTCTCGGCCCAATCGACAAGGAAGTCGGCCAGCACTTGTAACTTGATGGCGGTGTGAGGCTGGTAGTAGATGGTATAAGGGGCCAGATCAATAGCCCACTTGGCCACTCGGCTAGAAGCATCTCGGCTTCCAATGATCTCGGCAAGCGGGGCCGTGTAGACGACAGTTATTGGGTGCTCTTGAAAGTAAGGCTTCAGCTTCTTGGCGGCAAAGTGCACACCATAGCACATCTTATGATAATGTGGGTAGTTTTGCTTGGAGGCGGACAATACTTCACTCAACTAATATACTGGTCTCTGGACTAGTAACGCTCTGCTCACCTCCTTGCGCTCTACGACTATGAGTGTGCTGACAACCCGACTGGTGGCAGCGATGTATAGGAGCATGGGTTCCTTCTCAGTCGGAGCCGCCAAGATAGGCGGGGTTGTCAACATCTTCTTGACTTGGAGAAAAGCTTCGTCCGCCTTGTCATTCCACTCGAAAAAATGGTCTTCTTCATGAGCTGGTACAGGGGAAGAGCCTTCTCGCCCAGCCGACTGATGAAACGGCTAATTGATGCCAGGCATCCGTTGAATTTCTGCACGTCCAGCAGTCGGGTGGGCACCTCCATCTTCTCAATGGCCTTGATCTTCACAGGGTTGCACTCTATGCCGCACTCTGAGATCAGGAAGCCGAGAAGCTGGTCGGCTGGTACTCCAAAGACGCAATTCTTCGGGTTGAGTTTGATCTGGAATCGGCGCAGGTTTTCGAAGGTTTCCTTGAGGTCTTCTAGCAGCGTTCCACGCTTCTCCATCTTCACCACCACATCATCCACATAGACATGGGCATTTATGCCGAGTTGCTTGAGGAGACACTTCTGCATGCAACGCTGAAATGTGGCGCCGGTGTTTCGCAAGCCGAACGTCATGGTCAGGTAGCAGAAGGCTCCAAATGGTGTGATGAAGGCAGTCTTCAGCCTGTCGGATGGGTTCAGCTTTATCTAATGGTACCATGAGTATGCATCCAAGAAACTCAATAGCTCACATCCGGCTGTGGAGTCTATCACTTGGTCAATTGTTGGTAGGGCAAAGGGATCTTTGGGGCAAACTTTGTTGAGGCTGCTATAGTCAATACTCATGCGCCACTGCTTATTCTTCTTCAACACCAGGACTGGGTTGGCCAGCCACTCTGGGAAGAACACTTCCATGCTGAATCCGGCTGCTAGAAGCTGGGCTATCTCTTCTCCGACAACTCTTCTCTTCTCTTCCGACAGGCGGTGCAAGGGCTGCCTGACCGACTTGGCATCAGGTCGGACATGTAACTTGTGCTCAGCGAAATCCGTCAGAACACCTGACATGTCTTTGGGAGACCATGCGAAGATGTCCCGATTCTCACGGAGGAAATCAATGAGCTCGCTTTCCTATTTGCTGCCAAGGTTTGCACCTACGACAACATGCCTCTCCGGGTGCTCTGGGTCCAAGGGTATCTTCTTTGTTTCCTTTGCCGGCTTGAACGAGCCCTCAACCTCCGACTCCTTGGGGATGGGTGACATTTCTGGCTTCTTGCCTGCCATCGCCACCACCCGGTCAAAGGAGTCGCTTCTCAGCTATAATCACGAGGGACTCGGCTAGCCGGCTGCTATCCGCGGCGCAGGCGGTCGACTTCTTGTACTCTCTGGCTACAGTCAGGATCCCCTTGGTACTCGGCATCTTCATCTTGAGGTAAGCATAGTGGGGGACTGCCATGAACTTGGCTAGAGCAGGTCGGCCAAGCAGTGCATGGTAGGGGCTTTCAAGGTCCACCACTTCAAACCAAACTGGCTCACGATGGAAATGATTATTGTCTCCGAAGAGAACATCAATTTGGGTCTTGCTGATTGGTGAGCAGGAAAGGCCAGGGACTATGCCATGGAATACAGTCCGACTGGGAAGGAGCTGCTTCTGCTTGATTCCCAACTTCTCCATTGTGTCACGGTATAGGATATTGATGTTGCTGCCGCCATCTATCAAGACTCTGGAAAAACGAGCTGCCCGCCTCTCCGTTGCAAAGGTAGCATCTAGGACCAGGGCGTATGAACCAGGGGAAGGCATCACTTCCGGGTGATCGGCCCTGCTCCAACTGATGGGCTTCTTAGACCAATGCATGAATTCTGGAGTATTTGAGGCCACTCCTTGCACTTCTTGCTGTTGCAGCCGTCTGCTGCGTCTATCATCGGCCACGCTGGTGAACACAACATATGCTCCGTGTTCCTCTGGATACTCGTCTTGTATGGCGCTGACTGGCCGGGCCACCGGCTGCTGGGGCTGAGGAGGCGGCGGTCCGGTAGGCGGAGGAGGCAGGAGCCCATCTCCTTTGGTGATTCTGGTGAGCCAATGACACTTGCGAGTGGTGTGGTTGGACGACTTTGCGCCGCTATGGAATTTGCAAGGTGCATCTAGGGTCTGCTCATAAGAGAAGGCAGACAACCAATTGGGCTTGCCGCCCTTCTAACGCTTGGGTGCCGGCTACCCCTCCGGCTGCTGGTCCTCGACTATCACCACCTGCCGGCTGGTGGAAGCCGGCTGAGTGGCCTTCCGCTTGTTGTCGCTTGGATGCTGTCGCCGACTGGTCTCACCAGCCGGAGTCCGAGGGGCCTGAGGTTCCACCTTGCCGGACGCATCAACCAGGATTTCCGCCTTCATGGAGGAGTCGGCCGTGGCGTGCTTGTCGGCGATGATCAGCAGCTCGTCGAGCGTCGCAGGCTCGTCGCAGAGGAGTCGGTGCTTGAGGAGGGTGCCCTCTAGGCACCCGGCGGTGAAGTACACTACAAAAAAATACACTTCCGTGATGATACGTGTTTGTCACAGTAGGTCGCGTTTTTTGTCATGCATGTACATCCATGACAAATTTATGATAGAATAAAGATAGTCATACCTATGCTGTCGTAAAAGTGTTCCATGACATTACCAAAATTATCATCACGGAAGTGTCCACTTCCATGACGATAAATCGCGCGTCACAGAAGTGCTTTCGTCAAGGGTGAACGACATGTGGCATCCACCGTAACGGAACGCTGTTAAGCTATCGGGTCAGATTTTGGATCCGATAACTCGTTAACAGCCCCGACCAATGGGAAATTTCCACATTAAATTTTGATTGGCCGAAGGGAACACCTGTCAGCTCGTCAGTGGGCCAGATGTCGCCCTTTCATTGGAGGAGACATGCCTATGGTACGTTGACACGTGGCTGGGCCCAACAGAGGCCCATATAGCTTAAAAAGGCCGGCCGAGTCAAAGGCCCGTAGAACTTAATCAGGTACTAGTGGGCCAGCCCAATAACGGCCTGCTTAATAAAGGCCCATTTACAGCCCGAAACCAGATCTAGCCCGTTAATTGTTCGCCCAATATTTGGGCCCATTTACGGCCCGAAGCCAGATCTGGCCCGTTAATTGTTTGCCCAATATTTGGGCCCATTTGCGGCCCGAAGCCAGATCTGGTCTGTTAATTGTTTGCCGAATATTCGGGACCAACTACAGCCCAGTGACTTTCGGCCTGTTAGAGGCCTGATGTAGACATGGGCCCATTTCAGCCCGGTGTGACTTTCGGCCTGGGAATGGCACGTGCTGCCCATGGGCCATATATGGTCGGACGGGATATCGAGCCCACTAACGGCCCATGCTAAAGGTGGCAACAGTTAAGCCCAACGTGACTTTGGGCATGTTAAAGGTCTGTCACGTAATTCGGCCCGTTGATGCTTGTACTAAGCATTCGGCCTCTTAAAGGCCCATGATATCAGTGGGCCAACTAAGGCCCGAGATATGTTTCGGCCTGGTAACGGCCCGTTAGCTAACTAGGCCCATAACGGCCCGGTCTACATTTCGGCCTGCTGAAGGCCCGTCGACGACTAGTGAAAATTGAGGCCCAACATGCATTTTGGCCTGCTAAGGGCCCGTGGTTTCATCTCGGCCGTAACAGGCCAGTACAATATTCAGCCTGTTAATGGCCCAACGCTACCTGGGCTGAACTAAGCGCTGGGTCGACAAAAGGCCCAACTAAAATATAGGCCGGTGTAAGTTTGGGCCTAGCGCAATGTGTGAAGCCCCAATTATTCGGGCCCAAGAAAGACGCAGGCCGGCCCAATTGTGGCCCACTAAAAACCTGGCCCGTTATCGAATGTTTCGGCCCGGTCGACTACATCTGATTATTTTCAGATAGTGAATGCTGGCAGTAACTAGTAGGAATTAAGAACAAACCTACTCTATACAATAAAGAAATTACGGCATAGTAACTAAGAATAAACCTACACTATACAATAAAGGATTTAAGGTATATTACATCCACTGGGCATCGAAGTTCAGCACCAGTGATCATAAAGCGCAACGAAGAAGCAGATTACAAAAACTGGGCACCATTGCAGCGTAACAAAATAATACTGAACCGAGACCACTTCCAAGACAGTTCAAGAAAGGTTAGCCTTGCCGGGGAACTGCTGCGCAAGCTGCTGAGCAAGGCTGTGAGACCGGCCTAGCTTGTCGGTCATAGCTTCCAGGTGTAGCTATTTAGCGATGAGGTTCTCATTGGTGTTCTCCGCAATCTTTCTTAGAGATAGGACTTCAAGTCAAAGTTGAGTTGCAAAATGCCTTTTTGCTAGAACTTGGGACTGAAGAAGTCGAACTGATTCAGATGATGAATTCTGTGAGCTTGTCTGACTGTTAGTCTCAATTAACTTGAACACTACATGAAGACAAGACTTTGGGGTTGTCTCGCTATCTTCAAGATGTTTTGCCTTCTTTGCTGCAATATATGCTGGGTTTGTCTCACAGCCTTCAGCAGACTTGTGCATGCCATCAGGCATATCACCCTGAAACAAAGCAGAGAGATGATAGGTTTTGCACGTGTATAAACAAATATGATAACTGTTCTGTCAATCCTATCCAATTTCAAATTAGAAAATAAAGAGTAAGTTCAAAATATCAATAACATAATTTGGCACTGTTCATAATGCGGGGAGCTTCACCACACTACTGGATTACCATGTGAACGTAACAAGCATAGATGAAGGGCAAAGAAAATCATTGTATCTATTTTGGATAATGTGCATGGCATGTTGTTCATATCATCAGCCACATCAGTAAGATAAAACAGGAGATGACAAGGTGCAAACGTGGGCTGCTTCACCACACACTGGATTATAGATCCACAAAACCAAGCATACATATAGGGAGTATTAAGTAATGTGCATGGTATGAATAAGAAATTTGGTTTTACAAGTAAAACTTAGAACTTACAGTTCTTACGAACATGCATTTTGGTAGAAACAGCAAACTAAACAGCAGTAAACGATAGGGAGTATGAGCAACTTAAACATCAGTTGAGGATAAAGGCTTTAGAAGGACTGACTTACATTAATAGTTAACACTGGCTTTATAATGCCCTTCTCCATGTCAAGGGAAGGATAACTCAAGAATTTCAGCACAAAATCTTCTTCATAAGCATTGCCTGTACTCGACATTTTGTAGAGAGTAATTATAGATATGATAATACTGGAAGGGATAGAGGATAATGAAGATAAGATGCAGATTGATGCTACATAATCAACTACCAATCCCTGGAAGTACAAGCATTACAGGACAAAATGTACTGACAAGAGCAATGGGCTACACTTCTGCACTGGCATTGTCTATGTATTCTACTTGTTGGTAAGATTAAATATAGATCTGATCTTTTTTAGTAAATGGTGGGCGAGGGAGATAAGATGCAGAATGCTACAAAATGAACCAATCCCTCTTCCCATAATACAAGAGTGTTTTGAACACTTGTGTACTATACAAAACATTCTTATATTATGGGACGGAGGGAGTAGCTGTTAATGCAAGTACAGTGATAGACCACGTTCAGTCCTTACAAGAGGACTGCAGAACTAAACCTCTTCAAAAGCATTGGGTTGATTCTCAATTTGTGTAAGTGTCCATACGGATCTTATAATGTCCACCAAATGGGCGATTACGAGGCTAACATGTGCAGTGATGCTCAGCTATGAAAGTATGTATGGTCATACAGGGCAAGAGGTACTCACGAGAGCAATGCAGTGTGTAGTATAGTTGCAAGATTCTGTGGTCCCTTGAGAATGAATGTTCTTCTGCTAACAGTTTTCGTACAAGTGAGACATTAAGGCAAATGCAGAAATGTAGTTCAAATTGTGATGTGATATCATAGACAGTACCTTACGCTGCAGCCGAGACCAATGTGTAACAAGATTATTCCAGTCATCATCGGATAAATGTAGCACCGGAGACTTTACAGAAATTTTGTTCAGAGTCTTGCCATCGAAGTGCGCTTGCCTCAGGTAGGAACGATACTTCATCAACGAGTGCTTGAAAAGCGCAACCAACTCTTGCTCGTCATCACAATCCAGTTTGCTCCTCACCTATTTAAAAGAATGAAATCTTGTGTCTTCTGTCAGCAGAAACATATGCAGTAATGACCATGAATAACATTAGTACATTACTTACGCGTAAGTTGCGGAGGAAGACTGGAAATTGTTCTGTGTCAGCGGTATGAAGGAAAGATGCGCACAAAGTTCCTGACAACAACATAAGCTTCGTCTTCTAAACCGGGAAGAAATGGAACAGGGGTCCTATTTGCTGCAATTGGGGCTCTCTCTGGCTCGAAAAGGGATTTGGCAACTGGATTTGGTGTACTCTTCGCTGGAATGGGGGTTTTGCATCGTACAGCTGGTGCTATGTCAACTGGCATAATCATACTGTTTGCTGCAATTGGGGTCTGCTGAGTTGGGGCATCAGAAATGACCAGTGTAGTAGGGCTAGAGTCTGCTAGAGTTGGGGTATTTTGTGGGTCAGGTGATATTGCAACTACACCTAATGGGCTATTTGATTTATCAGGTGCCACTACCTTTTCCAAATACTTTGCTTGTGCTCCTCCACGATCAACAATCGCCCTCTTCCTTTTGAACGTTTGATACACAAGAACAACATTTCAATGGATAAATATGGTATGATGACAGATGGAATATGTACTGAAAATGGATAGGCAGGGCGTATTCACATACACGATGTGTAAACTAAGCTAACGGTAGTTCAACAAAGTAGAAGCAATGCAAAGCATCAGTTGCAAGATATGTGCGAGCAATGTAACCTTGGAAAGTTAGAGCAAGTACCTTGATGGGTGAATAAGATAGGGCATCTTCCTCTGACTCCTCCACTAGGGAGCTACATTAACTTAGGTCTCCCTCTAGCTCAGAATCACTGTTAGGATCATATTCTGAGCATGAATCTATAGGTGGAGAGCGTTTGCATTGCATTGCATCCAGACTTGATTTCAGTCCCTTAATGCCAAGTTTGACAGCCATGTGTAACACCCCAAAAATTTAACCATGTTTTGTTTATTAAAATTTTGCCAGGAGATTAAATTTTCATTTTTTTCTAGATTTATTTTTTATCTCAGAACCTCTCTCTTCTTCTGAGTTGTGGAGTTTTCACCCCAAGTAAAAACTTTTCAATTATTATTGGACTTGTTTACCCCCTCAAATAGAACAATTCTTTTATCAGTGGGATTATTTATATAATTATTTTTCCCTGAGCTTTATTTCTCTAAAATGTTTTTTCCTAAGTTTTAAGGTTCCATTTGCACTGCAACCCTTTGATAAATTTATTTAAAATCCCACCAAAATTTGGGGATGACATATGATGTCCCTAAATCACTTTTATGCAAAAATATCCTTTGGTCATTTGGAGATTTTTAGCTTTACCCCTAGTTTTCAAATCTGGTCAAATTTCACTTTTGCACTACAACCTATTTAAATATTCCTTTAAAACTTCCACCAAAATTAGGGGATGTCAGTAGGAGTATATTATTCATCTTTATGCAAAAACCCGTTGATGTTCTTTGAAAAATTTGAGTAAATCATCCTCATCTTCATCCTGGTTCAACTTGGTGATTTGTACTCCAACCATACTTTAACTTGCCTTTTTTCCCATGATTCTTTTTCCTGCTTGTAGTACACCCTACCAAACCCATTAGAGTATGTTTGGTACATGCAATGATGCCATTTACCTTCTGTCCATAATTAGTTTTCTCAAAAACTTGCACTAGAAAGTTTCTAGCTTTGGCCAACTAAACTTGCCACCATCACCTACATCTAAAGAGACACTAGCCTGGAGAGTTTGGCCACCCCAAGAAATGCCTAGGTGCATGTGGCATTCTGTCAAGCACCTTGTGTGCATGGTCAGATTTGACATAAGTTTTAGTTTGCACACTGGACCTGCTTGCTTTGCCTAACCACCATGTCCACTAAGCCTCTAGACTACCCTAACCTAATCCTGTTAAACCCCAGCTCCACCCTAGCCTCCTGGCAAGCCCTGGCATTTCGCCGAGCACTTGGCATGCATGCTCTGGGCGCGGCCAGAGCACGCGTTTTGCATGTGCGTGCGCCCGAGCCGCCGCATCCCACTGCCGCCTCCCCGCACCTGTTCTGGTCCTCTCCCGCTTCCAGCCGACGCACCCGACCCCTCCCTCGTCGCGGAGCCGCCCCTGGACCTCCACAGAGCCGCTGTCAGGTCGGCCGTGGCCCCTAGCGGTCGACCGTAGCAGGCCCCTGCCCTGGACGGCGCCGCCCAAGCCTTCCACGCCGCCATCCCCAAGCCCAAGACACCTCGCCCCTGGAGCAGTGCCCGCTCGTTCGCTAGCCCGTGCCGCCATCCCCAGCCTCGACACGTCGTTCTGCGAGCTACAGAACGGCGGTTCGCCGAACTTATCTACGGCCGCCGTTGGAACCGACTCCGGCCTCCTATATAAGGAGCCCCCGAGTCCGTCCAGTACCTCAGGCGACCTCAAGCCACCCCACCTAGCACCCCCATAGCAGGAAATCGACCAGGGAAGGTCTTCTTCCCCATCTCCGGCCAGTACAGCCGCCGCCGCCTTCCGGTCCCGCTCGGCGCAAACAAAGCCTCCCCCATCATTCCAGAGCCACCGTTCGACTCCCCATGACCCTGCGGAGCCGCTCAACACCTCAAACCCGCTCGGGAACCACCATAGCCAGACCCCCAAACTCACCCGAAGCTGCTGTCCGCCGTGGAGCTCGCCGCCGGCAACTCCCTCCATCCCCGCTACCCCTCGACCACCGGGAGGACCGCCCTGGCCTGGTGGATCCATCTCCGCCCTCCGGAGCCTGCAAGGAGCCGCCAATCGCCGGCGACGATCGCCGAAGCCCCGCCTCCGCACAGCCACAGGAGGAAGGAGGCGGGGGATGACTAGACAAACCTGACCAGTGGGCCCCTGGACCCACTGTCAGTGACTCACGCCAGTCCACGTCGTTTAAGTGAAGGCGTAAACGGAAAGTACGTGTTCGACGTGTATCTATTCGAAACGTTTTCTTTTCTTTTTCTATTTTATTTAAAACCAGAAATTTGACTAAACTTTGACTGGCTATATCTTTTTAAATAAAACTCCAAATGAGTTGATTCTTTTTCCTACCTCTCTCAAATTTTTTCTAGTTTATTTTCAGATTTATTTGAAAAAATTTTAGACAACTTTTTTATACTGTTTTCAAACTATGTTTTAATTTGAATAATTTCAAAAATAGGTTTTTGAAGAAGAAGTCAGCTTTTCAAAAGGCACACCCCACTTGCATACTCTTGAAGGCAAGCATTCTGAACCCTGGCATAATATTTTTGTGTGTTGGTTGACACGATTATAACACCACCTTAATACGGAGAACTCGTTATTTTATGTGGTGATATGATCATTTGCCTGAATACATATTGGAGATTTCCTTGCTGTTGGAAATGGATATACTTGTGATGGTAATCGTCCTCGTATGCCTTGCATGCATGCCAGAAAGAAATCCGGGAAAGCCTCTGCCTTAGGTAGGCGTGGGTTTGTCTCCGGTCTTCGTCGGGACGGTTATGTCCGGTATGGCATAGTAAGGTATAATGAGTGGTGATTTTGTTGGTTGAAATATATTTGTTATACATATCATGGAGGGAATTTTTAAACCTCCTGAGTCAACCGTAGATCGAGTCTTGCTCCAGTAACCCTCATACTTGTTTCGTACTACCACTTGTCCCTGCCGCAGGTAGGGTACGGTTCAGTAAGTTGTCGACCCCTTCCTAGCACACACCATACAGAGAGGCCATGGTGGAAGATACCGGCTGCATCCGGTAGGCAGGCCACCTGGTCCGGGGGCATGGGTGTTTCCGGTTGGGACCGAGAGGGGGGCACCCCTTAGAGCGCGCGATATAAATTTGATCCCATGCTATTCGAGGTTGTAGCCTCCCCACTTAGAGTTTTGCTTGACAGGTGTCGTGGGTGATTCCAGACACCGGTAAGTTAAGCTGGTGTGTGCGGGTCAGGTGTGTTTTCAATTAAAAGACCGTAGACGGAATTAGTCCCGATGGACTAAAGGAATCCGTTACTCATGGGTAAAGAGTACACCCTCTGCAGAGATTAAATCTATTCGAGTAGTCATGTCCATGGGTAAGGACTACAGTCTGGGATGGGTCAAGTGTCGGTCTTAGTGTCGGCCTTCGGAGGAGAAATTACTAAACCAAAATATGGATCATGACTTGTGACTTATGATGATTATGATTATTATTATTGTGGACTAACCTTTTCTATATTTGAATTTTTGAGTATCCCTGGGACGGTTCTACCTCCTGGATATTCGTTGTTATTTATTTACTTTATAAGCCCTTTATGTGGTGTCGCTCTGGCGCCCGACTGTGGCATGCTTGTTATTTATTTACTTTATAAGCCCTTTATGTGGTGTCGCTCAGACGCCCGACTGTGGCATGCTTGTTATTTATTTATGTTATAAGCCCTTTATGCGGTGTCGCACAGACGCCCGACTGAGGCATGCTTTATATTATTATCCTTTCGAGGCATGGCTTCAGATACCCGATCGGTGCATTCCATTTTTATTCTCCGATTGCATATTCATGCTTTATATAAACAACCTGCCTGCGTGCATCATGGATTTTTATTTCGTGACTGACGTTGTGATCACAGAATATTTTAGAGCATGATTATCATTTGCTATATTATACCCGTGTTCATAATGTTTGTGAGTACATTCAAAGTACTCACTGGCTTGTCCCTGGCTATTGTCTTGGCCAGATTTTCTTGCATGCAGAGGAGCGTTGCGATGACAGCCCCTTAACCTGGTCATCTGTTCCTGTGGGAAATGGAGTCCCATGGCCCCTGATGGACCACAAACCACTTCCGCCATCAACCACTAGAAACCATTTGTTGTACTCATAGGCCAGAATGGTCTTGTACTACATATTTTGTATTTTGCTTGGAATTTCTGTATCAAGTTGGTGCCTCATCAGCTAATAGTAATCCTGGGGCTGGTGAGCACAAGGGCCATTTTCTGGAAATTAATATCCCGAAAATCCGGTCCTGACACCATGGCATTGTTCTGCTTTATTCTTTTCATGCGCACAAGCTCATAATCATTATGATGCTGTTCAGAATCTAAGATTCATGAAAACATAAAAAGTAGTCAGATTATCTATGGAATGCATTGCGGATTTAACTTGGAGAGTGTCTCCCTATAAACCCCTACATATGCAAAGTTCACCTCCCCAACCGTGCTGAGCAGACCACACACAGAAATACAAACCCCTTATGTCTCTATAACAGGCAGGCACACATTTCAAAACTGAAGTAGGAACATTAGAATCATACGAAATTCGTATTTGAACAAATAAACTAAGCAATTATGAGTGGCCTAATGTTTAGCTTCAAGGGTGGAGTGTTGGTAGTGCGACACAAAGCAAGTAGGCAGATTGCATTCCATGTAAAAGATCGAAACCTATGTAAAAGCTAGAAATGGCACTTTCTTTCTATACAATGCAGTGTTCGTTACCCACACATGATGGAAGAGATCACATAGAGAAATACTATTCACTCAGGTCTACGGTTCCAGTATTTAGAAATAGGGTGGTCCACCCTAAACGAATATTGACAACAAATATGACAAGGCAAGCATAGATGTAGTGAATCAATCATTTGCTTGTGAGCTTATTAGGACAAGTATGCAAAATTGTAACTGCAGTAAGAGACCGTCCAAAATCTGAATGAAGAAGTTTGTCTAGCACTTATTGTTTGCAACTAATCGACGTGAATAATTGGATATTATATCGAATGAGTAAGAAAGACAAGTAAAATTGTCAACAAACCTGGCTTGCAGTAGTAATCTGGGTCAATGTCACTACGACCAACAATCCAAAATGACTAGTTTCTGTTCCGAGGGCCGGAATTTTGAAAACCCTGTGAACTTTAGAGGTACTAAAGATTACCGAAATACATCTGAACCATTAAGTGTAGGTAGCACTGAGCACACAACAAACCCTAATGACAGTCCTACCTAATGAGTAATGAATCAACTAGAAAATGGGTGATGAGGAGTGGCTGCTGAGTGTTGAGGACGTATCTCAGGATAAATCGGGTTGGCTTGGTGGGTGCTGCACGCCTGAGCCCTGAACGAACTGGGAAGGTAGGCACGGTGGCGTGCCCGGGCAGCGGTGACGATGTTGGGCGAGCGGCTCCTGGCCTCTTGTTAGTCCGGCGTCATGCCGTCCGGGGATGGCAAGTCGCCAGCGAGGCAGGTGGCTGGGGGCGAGTAGAGATCGGAAGCGCGCAGCAGAACAGAGGGGAATCGGGGCCTGGGACGACCCAAAATCCCAGGGTGGGCCGGCCCACCATGGGCACCCTGTAGAGATACACACCCGAGCGGCGAACATGCATTTTCGAAACTAATTTAGGAACATTTAGCTGACCAATTAAACAACTCTGTTTTAATAATATCAGATTCGTATTTGGACATCTAAGCTTGTTTAGCTTGATGTGTGGAGCAGTGTTATTATGACACAAAGCACGTATTCTGATCGTATAGTGATCATAAAAGGGGGAAACTCTAAGCATATTTTTTTAGCAAAAGAGGGTTTTCCCTCCGATTTCTATTAAAGAAACCACCACGGAACCAACATGATCAATTAAACCCTAAGCATGATCAATTAAACCGTATTATGGCTGTGCCATGGCAGATTTGAAGCTGCAAACCGGAGAAATGATATTTAGCATCCATTGTTTGCTTCAAACTAAGAACTAAATTCTAAGAGCTGAAAAGAATGCAGAGTAACCAAGTTAAGATCTATTTTCTGGTTGAGATCAAAAAGTTGAGGAGATATGAAGTACCACCTCTCTTGCGGCGCCGTGTAGGCATCGGGGTGCGATGGCTGCCGGTGGCGTTGAAGCAGATCTGCGACGGTAGACGGGTGCAACGGGGGATAAGTCCCGTTGCGGTGGAAGAGAAGGTCATGTGAGCGGCCCCGTCAAAGAGGACGACGGCGCCGATGAAGCGAGAGGACGCGATGCAAGGCTATTGGTCCGTCGCCGTGGATGAGAAACGTCCATCTCTAGCAGCGGATGACGTGGTCTTGGTAGGCGCTCCGGCATGGTGGAGGATGGTGGCGATGGATGTGGTGGAGGAGGGAGGCGATGGATGGGGTGGCGGACGGAGGCTGGTGTGGGGATGGGTGTTCTAGCGCAGACGGTGTATGAATGGGAAAATGGAGGGAGAGGTACGGGGAACCATGTTTTTGGGACGCGCCTGTCTGAAATATGGGAAAGTTACGAACTTAGCCCCCGTTTAAAATTTGGACGTCCCGTCGGTTGGGGATAGGACGGTAATCTCGCATCTCGCCAATATTTGCCCAGAGTGATTTCGGGCGAGGAGAGGGTGGTTGGCGCCCATGGTTGGCGCCCACGGTGTATGAACAGGGCTGACAGGTAGGGCAGTTGTGTCACGTCCGAGTGAAGTTACAAACCTGCCCCTATTGAAAATATTTGCCTACATCGATTTCGGGCGAGTCGAGTTTGTTTTGCCGCCCACCGTGTATGAATGGGGAATGGAGGGAGAAACAGAGGTCTTTCAGACGAGCTTGAATCAAATGTGTTTTGCCCCCCCATGTTTGACGCCCACCATGTCAGAATGGGCTCAGAGGCGGTCGTGTCACGTCTAATTGAAGTTACTAAACTACCCCTATTTAGAGCAGTGGAAATCGGGCCGATGGATTGTCCGTGTAATGGGTAGACAGTAATTTCCATCTCCCAAACACTTGGCTTCGGGCTATCGATGTGGGAGTGGACATTTTGCAGCTTCTTTCGATTTTTGGGACAATAAGCATCCACGTTTACCATGGCAACTAAATTCGAATCCATTTTATATTCCTATATGAATCTTTATAAATTGTTCTATGTGTTTTTATATATCTTTAAAAGGATGACAAAGATGTATTCCACTGTCATATATGAATATGGTTTACAAATGCCGATACTCAAATTCAGAAACTAGTATCCAGTTTAAGGTGAATTTGAATATTTGGAACACTTCATGTCCAACTCAAATGTCACACGCAGCATAATGTGTACTCCCATTTAGATATGTACACAAGCGATGTATCAAGATTCAAATACCGATACAATCAACCAAGAATGTACAGAAGTAACAGACATATAAACACTTATAGAGTATATGGATCAACAATATCAACTAACATACATAAGCCAGACCGCTGTACTTTTTTTTGGCAACAACAGCATCTTTTTTTAGCCAGCATCTTGGCCCTTTCCGATGCGTGCCACTTATGGTCCATCTATACTACTACTATTGCTGAATGCATGTTCAGCCCGATTGGCATATTTGTAGGTCTGGCACAACAATCCAAATGAAATGTCTCCGAGTCTTATCAATTAATACAGACTTGAGCTCAAATAAAATTACAAACCAAAAAAAAATTATTACATGATCTCTAAAACAAATGATTTGATTGATTACATGAACAGACAACACAAAGGTTATTCAACTATGGAAAGAACATTTCACCTATTATTTACCAACTAGGAATTTAATTTCCTTTTTTCCTTCAGGACCTTAACAATCTGGTCAGTCTCAGCCTGCTTCGTTTTGAAATCCACCAAATATTTAATGGTTGCCTTGAGTACTTCTTGTGATTGTGCTGTTTGCTTCCTCAACATGTCAACTTCATCTCTAAGTGCAGAAGCAAAATCTCTTTCTACCACTAGTTTAGCCTCTAGAGCATCAGCAGTTGGCAATTCATAATGCACATTGGGCCGGTGCCACTGTTGTGGGATGATGCAACGTCCAAGGGGACCTCGCTCTTTGATCTTTGGCTAACCTATTTTGCCATTAAAGTTCCGATTGGATTCAGAAAAGTTGAAGTTAGCAAAACATCTCAACTGGGAGTTATAACAGCAAACTAGTTAAACAAACAAGGAATTAAAGAGTTTCAATTGGATGCTGAAAAGTACTCCCTCCGTCCCATAATGTAAGACGTTTTTTAACACTATGCTAGTGTCAAAAAACGTCCTATATTATGGGACGGAGGGAGTAGTTATTAACATCATTGTAACCCGCTGTTGCAGCAGCAAAGCAGTTAAACAAACAAGTAGATATTTAAGTTAAGGCAAACAGGTAATTCTTAACAGTAAGTATCAAACACATAGATAGGCGCAGTCTACAATATGATTAACAGGCTGTGCCATTATGTAATCAGTAGCAAACTAAATTAAGCCAAGCAACGTAATTGAACAATTTTGCAATAAGTGGCTAACTAAAATTCTGAGAAGCAGGTAACTGAACTTATGCTAGTTCTTTGTACAGGCACACTGCAACTTCTTTTTCTCTTACAAGGTTGTACAAAGGAGTCCATGGCATCAATTGCTTGGATACGCAGTCCCAATACTTCTTTCTTCCCACACTGCATGGGTAAGTCGAATGGTTAATCTGGTAAGATGGTGCATCCTTGATATGTTATATGAGGACGTGTAGTCAGACTAGTTGTAGCCAAACACATCACACTGGATTTTACTGTATATTTCATGTGATTACTTTTGGCATATCGAGATCTAAGCAATCTACAATAGGATGAAAAGACTAGCATCCTTCACATTATTGGCAAACTCAGTTCATAGAAACAAGCAATTCAACCATTCTGTGGGTAAACCAAAAGCGCCACTGGAATATTTTTCACTATCCAATCATACACGCAAAAAGGGGCGACGCCACCATAGGAGCTGGTATGGGCGGCCGCCTCAGGTGGATGGAAAGTGTGCACCTAGTTTGAGTCGTCCAGGTTGGCCCATGCTAGTTTTGTTCGTCCCAACGCACGAGCAGGCAGTGTAAAAAATGAAGAAAAATGTTTCAATTTGGATGGGCCAATAACATAAGCGCAAGGCAGGCCCTATAGCAGGCTCGCGGCCCAAACGAGCGCCTCCCATTCGATCGACAGCAGGAAAAATCCCAATTCATTCGCTCCAGCCTCCAGTCTGGTTCGCTCCTAACCTAGCCTCCGCTGGACAGACCGACACAGCACTTCCTCGCGCCCTCGTTGGAGGGCGGTCGCCGGGCTTCAAGCGAATGGAAGGACAAGAACATGAAGATCCAACCCTGGGTGTAGCCTGCGTGGGAGGCAGCGGCGGTAGCACGGGCATGGCGTTGAGCTTGTGTAAACGGACAGTCGCAGCTTGCAAGAGTAGCATGCGCAACGAGCAGGTACATCACATCCCTGATTATATCTAATTCAACTCTTCAATTTCTGGCCAATAGTTAAACCTGACGGTGTTGTAAAACTGCTTGTATGTAGGGAATCTATGAGAAAATGAAACCAATTTTTACTTATTTTATAACTCCCCCAATCAATACTGAACTGACTGAATCTGATGTATCTAATCAAGTTTCTGGTGCAAACATACAAGCTCATGTTGTTCTTGAGCCTGAAGTGTCTAATGAACAGACTGCTAATGAAGGATTTGATGCAAACATTTTACATGCTCCTAGTGATGAACATATAGTGTCTAATGAGGGATCTAATAGAAGCATTTTGCAAGCTCATTGAAGGATTTAGTGTCTAATGATGATCTACTATGTTGAGAGAGACAGAGATTTGCAGGCATTGATGACAAGCAAATTATAGTGCATTTTCATAGCTTGAGGAAACGTCGAGGCCATCTACCAGAAAGTCCCCATATCATGACAATGTAGCATAAATACTTTTCTAATCGGTTGTTTGAAACTATTGGCATACTTGTGCAGGAAAGATATATTGTTATGCAGTTTGTGCACTGGTTATACGTGTAATTACACTTCGATATTTTCAGCCAGAGAATGAATAATTCAGGCAGGTACATACCATGTTTGTAGTCCTTGTACACCATGTTGCATTTTGTGTTTTTTGGTGCTTGCATCATTTAGTGTTTATAATCTGAACTACTTTGGATCATTAGCTGGTTTTCAAAGTGCATGTAGCTTCACATTTCTCAAGTTATGTTGATTTCCAGAGTGCAAGTGCCTTCGTATTTTTTAAGTTAAATGTTCGCCCCTAGTAACTTGAATTCGTGGATCAGCAACTGCACACAAATCATACACGAATGCCAGTACAAATTAAATGAAATGCAGGGACTTACGCTAGCTCGTTGTACAGGCTCGCTGCAGCTCTACTTGCGCTTGGGATGTTCCATGTACAAGTCCATGTTACCACTTGCTTGGATGTGCAGGCCTTGTGCTCCTTACATCCCCTCTGCATTTTTGACACGACGAATGGTTGATCAAAAAAGAGGAATCGACCTTGATGTTGTACCGGAGGACAGGTACTTACAAGGTTATACGGGTGTGCAAGATGTGTACCAGATCCTGTAGCCCCGTCATGCTTCGCTAAAAAATGGATTTGCTTGTTTCATATGATATCTCCAGAAGAAATAAGAGTTAAAGCCAGAGTTGCATAGGCGTGTAAGCTAAGAGAGCAGTAAAAGGATATCCAAACATCATCGGAACAGTGCACAAGGGAGTGATGTGTGGATACCTAGTTCGGGCCGGCGTTTGGGCATGCTCACCTAGCTAGAGTGCGGGTCACTTCAGAGCCGTTGAGGGTGATGCACTACCGTTGGCTGGCCGCGCATGGATGCAGATCTTGAGTGGCAGCGGAGCGCTACGATGCGGTGGATGAGACCGTTGGTGAAGCCCCAACGACCTCGGGGGGGCGGAGGTGCGACGATGTGCTCGGTGAAGTAGCCCCGGTGAGCTAGGAGACGGCGTCGGTGAAGCGCACCTGATGCGGTGGAACTCGGTGTCTGTGAGGCACGTCGGTTGCGGCGGCCGACGTTGTTAGTGGACCACCCGGTACGATGGACGAGGGCGTAGATGAGGTAGCTCCGGTGCGGTGGTGAAGTGCGACCGTCGTGTTCATCGTTGTCGTCTGGCACAGAGGTGGGGAATGGTGGGGAAAGAGACGAGACGAGGGGCGATTCGAGGGATGGCGGCGAATTAGGGATTTGAGCAATCTGGGCGCGGAAGGGGACGATGGAGAAGAAAGATTTTGCAGGGCTGGAATCGGGGCCGCCAGATATTTCAATCTGAAACGTGGAAGCGCAAACTTATATTGTCGTCGTCCTTTTTGGGGGGGGGGTGGGTGGGTGGGTGGGTGGCTGGGTGCTACGCGTCCGTCCGACACACACGACCACCCCGACAGGACTACGCTTCAGTGCCTTAAGGCACCTGCCTTTGTGTCCATGACATGTGGGCCCAACAGGTGGCTGTCCCACATGTCAGTCACCCAAGGGCTGTTGCATTTAAGGCACCGAAGCAGCATCCACCCCGACACGACCCTGGTCTGCCTGGTGCGCCTACATTTGAGAATGCAAATGAATCTTCTTTCATTTGCAAACGAATCTATATGTATTACCATGCCCGTGTTTTCCTTGCAATAATTAGTTATTCGAAACGAGATACTCCATCCGTTCACTTTTGTAAGTCGTTTCAGACAACTTAAAATGAACTATTTTGCACATTGTCTGAAATGTCTTCAAGGTCTTATAAAAGTGAACAAAGGGAGTACTATAAATTAATTAATGAGGAGTTATTTGAAAAAAAATCAAAATGGTACCCATGCTAACGTGGATTAGAGTGTGTCACATAATTAGTTATTTGAATTAGAGTGTGTGTCACGTAGTTAGTTATTTGAATTAGAGTGTGTGTCACGTAGCGATCTCCAATTCTAACGTGGATTTCGCATTTCACTATATCCACGCTACTTTTTTTAATACAAATTCATATGTATATGATGAACACCATGGTAGTGAGAAAACTTTTGGATGGATTCAAACATATGACCTACAAAATAGCACAACAAATTGAGCCAATGTCAACTTTCCGAAACTTAGTATGGCACGAATTCAAAATAATTACCCGTATGCCTAGTCCTCGGCTCAAATCTTACAATGTACACCGAATTGAAACATCTATATTAAGTCTCGTACTATGTACATTCAAATGTTGTTTTTGG